>NW_020189861.1:116628-143137 GCF_900000015.1 Plasmopara halstedii
TTTGCTGCCTTCATTCCGCTCAATGACACATGCCATAGGGAAAACGTTTGGCTGTGCGACATCACAGCCTCCACGCCGTGCAAACCTTTGAAAAGCCAGGGCTGATGAGTGTTACGTAATTTTCGTTCACATTATCGGCGATATTTTCCTGTCACCATTGCCTCCTGTGTTCCAAGTCTCCAAAATTCTGAACAGAATATCATCTGTAGCTCCAGTTTGTATGCTACTGAGTTTTGCAAGTTCCCATCGATATTGTTGTATTGCTGATAGCAATCAATAAGATCATGTCTTTAGCACTTCTTGAGGACAGAGCGCTGTGCCTTCACAATTCTGAAGTATTTCAAGTGCTTTAATTGTTACTTTCAATGAAATAGTATATGGGTAGCAAAAAACGAGTTAATCAAACAAATATCGACCAATTATGTCAGTATTGTGTTTCTCAACGAAATGTAAACCAAATCCTTCCGTCCGACAGTAAATGATTTCCAGCTACATGCAAAACACCCCAAGGCTCAGGGAGGTTTTACTAATCAAACCTTGGGCTCCTGCTTTATTATTCAAGGGTGCACTGATGAGCTTCAACTTCTACAAAATCGTGGTTGTACGGAGCTTGAACTTCGCAAAGCTGGAATATCAACTTTCGTGGAATGTATCCAGTAGAAGTGTATGGCTTACGCAACCAAATTCGAAAGACTGAGACACGTTGGTCTTGTTGCCGGTACAACCCCAAGTTGGAACCAGCATTCTGAATCACACAGAAGTTTGTGACATCATAAGATGTCACGTATGCATTTGGATAATTATACTGTCACCTTCTTTTTTCTTACAATGCATACAGAAGGTGCTAGGTCTAATTCATGTAATGGCTAAATGAAGCCCATTACACGTGGTCCCGCTGAGGGAAGAAAAGAATAGAGATCGAGAACTGTCAGACAGACGGATCAAAACTACTTGCCGGTCAACCACTGCCACTTACTTAAAATTAGCCGTCGCGAACAATCACAGTGAACGCACGCTTTGCTTTAGCACATCAGATGCAGGATCATTAATTCAACAGATTGTGCGGTGCTCGTTGCATCCCTGCTAAACATTAGTATTGTGCTACAGACACCACAATGCCCAAACTTAGTTGTATTTCCCTCAATTCTATCATATCAGAAGTGGATACACTTATCGGTATAGGAAGGTATAAGGCCTGTTGCTGTCACCTCACCATTTCCTCTTCGTTCACGTAAACTAACGACACGCTGGAAGTGAACAACACGCAGTGAAACGTGTTTACCGATTAAAATCTTCCTCAAAAAGTGCATGCATACGAACGATCAATTCCTGTCACAAGAAACCCTAGATACGTGCCTCGCATGTCGCGCAAGGGGTCTCCTAGCACGCGGGGTGCTTGCGACACGAGATATGAGTCAGCTTCCGGAAACGGTAACGGCTTTTATGCACAGCTATGGCGCGTTTCCCAAAAAAGACGCACGCAAAAGTTGTGCGCAGCATGAAGGCAGAAGGTTGGAGCGAGGCAACGATCAAAGAATCTCAGGTGCTTACAAAAATGGCGTCTGAAATTCGATCGTGCAACTGACCGAAGCAAATATGTTACACGGCTAGCGGGGTTCAAGAGCTTAAAATGACGCGAATGGGATGACTGAGCGGCAAAAAACGTAACTAATTACGTACGATATGGATAATGCATTTACATTTTCTGCACCATAGGCATCTTGGCTGTAAAAGCAAATCTGGGACTCGCAACAACGTGGGGGTATTGGCAAGGCATGTCATCATTTATATCGTCGAGGCCAAGAAGAGAAATGACCTTGAGATGTTGCGGCATGTCCCGAGCAATATGAAGATCAAAATCGAACAACTTAAGACGCTTGTGTCATCAGCATGAATGAGGTCGCACTCGACCTCAAGATAAACATTTGTAGTCCAGAGCAGGAGGGTTAATTGCGTTACATGTAAGACTCACCAAGGTCGGTTTAAAGCGGGGGTATCAATGACATACGCTTGTACTTGGGTTCGGTAGAAAAAAGATTATACTAGCTGGCGTCGACGTCGACGACAATTTTTTACAGTAACAGGATCTGCAGCTGCTTTGCAATTTTCATGGCAATGACATCGCTTTCAATCAAGAATATCATACAGGTGTCAGAGTCTTTTGGTATAAGAGTTAAAACACGCGATGCTCACTTCAATGCTCTAATATACCGACAAGCAGTTGTGAGCACTTAGGCTGGAATCCGCAAATGCTACGCGTACACAAATCAGTGACGATTGCAACGGCAAAGCTATGTGCTACATGTCAACGCCGGGATGTGGGATTTCAACTATTCGTTTGATTCGGTCGCTCATTGGCAGTTTGCTACGGATAGCAAGATATTTGCGCCTGGGAGTTGCATTCGCGAGTCGGAGAGCAACGCTTCGGACAGCGTAAGAAGTTGAAAGCTGGCGAAAACAATCGTACGTTATCGAAGTAGTAAAATAATGGGGCTCGAATTGTGCGCAGAGACCAACGTCGCTCGAGTCTTACAGTAGTGCTGACTTTGCCGCATACAATGGATGCAGGAAGTCGCTTACAGGTGCAGTCGTACAATAATCGGAATGCCCGTGAGCTAGACAGAGGCGGCGTCTCGCTTTTGATCATGGAGGCCAAATTTGTTGAGGCCTCTGAGACGGCACGCGAGCTTCTAAGAGTTAAAAAAAATGATGTAGGAGTCGCGCCAGCTCTGCCCATTCAAATATACGTGGATAAATAACCAGCGATTCTCAGATCCAAGAAGAAGCCTTGTCTCTGCATAGTACGCATCAAAACTTGTTTAAAAGTGGTTGCGGTGGAGATACACTATGTCCTTCGGAGCTTATGCTCGCGGATTTATCAAGCAAGGTCCGAACCAGCACAGACTTGCCAATCTGCAAACATTTGTAGGGTTGCGCTAGGTGTGACAGCGGATTATGATCGCAAAGATGAGTGTTTCAAAGTAGGCTGTATGTTCCTCGATCGAAACCAGTAGGTATATGATGGCGTCAGGGATGACGCAACTCGATGACGCCCGCAATGACGTAATAGAAAAGGCTTAGAAGTAGTAAATTACACTAAGGACCTTAATTGCAATCAGTTTCAATACTGTCAACTTCTTGGCACGATTTTATTTCCACATTTTCAAATATCAGTCCGGGCAATCCATCAGCAGTATAAGGGAAAGCGTCGCCGCAAGTCGCGCCCGACGAATGCTTTCCAGAATGTCTCCCGCAGGTTTATCAGACATCTGCCAATATACCAAAGTCAAGCTACACGACTTCTATTTTGCTGGTGTGTTTCGTAGCCACACTTCATGATCGGGACCATTGCAAACATAGAAGGAATATGCCGATCGCTCCAACTCAATGACTTGCATTAAAGTGCGACACTGCGAGATTAAGCGAAAACTTGTCGAAAGCAAAAGATAGTCTCATAAGCATTTGTTGTCGTTGATCCGGCACTCAAGCACGAACTTTCTTGCTACTTTCAGAGTTGAAATAATTTCGGTCAATCTGTGCCGTATGGTCATTTCACGCACATATCCTAGTCGTATTTGAGAATCGATTCTCTGGGTTACTATGACGTTTTTTGTTTGTATTTCTCAAATTTTACGATCCTTATGAAACAATATAAGGCTCAAAATACTCCACAAATATCATCCCTCATTATTTTGCATATTACGAATTAATATCAAATTGTCGAGTCATCTATTCTTCTAATAACGCAAAAGACATAAAAAGGCATGTCGGTTGTAGCACCATACCGTCGACTAATTAAACTATGTCTAAAATGGTCCAATAATTGCGATATTTGTGCCACTACGAAAGAAAGACAGTTTCGTGTCTTATGTTTTGGTCATTGCCATTTTCTTCTTCGGCATGACAGCGCGGCGGCAGCGGAATTCGCCGCTGCTTAGCTGTATAGCATTTATACTCTATACAACGGAAATACAAGCTGCTAATGCAGCCTATTCTATCGATTTAACTGGTATCACCTCTGGAACAGGTACGATACTTTGATGTGTACGAAGTTGATTAAGTTACTCATGATATTCAATTATATAATGGAACAGCGTACACCCTCACAGTGAACATTGGCACTTTAGATACTTCAGGATCTACAAATAAAAGTGTACGCAAAGATGTGATCTAAGTGTTGAATTATAGTGTTGGACTCACGATTTAGCTGTAGAATGCATTTCGAATGATTGCAGACACAGGCTCGTCAAATGACGCAGTTCTTGGTGAAGGATGCTGCGGACCGGATGCAGAAGTGACGTACTCATGTGATGCATCATCAACATGTGTAAATGGAGGGGGTGAGAAGGTTACACTTGCGTTTGCTGGTGCTAACATTCAGTAAGAACTTTAAATAGAGCAATGAGACGATTACACTGACGCAAATTGTTGTTGATTTGCTATAGAGGTCAATTTATGACAGATACGTGGTCATCTGAACAACTGGGGGAAATCTCCAAGACTTTTATGGTTATTGAGAGACAGGATACGTTTTATCGGTCATCGTACGATGGAATTACGGGCTTAGCATATGAGACGCTTGTGGCGTCAACAGATATGATTGTACCATCGCTGTATAATGTATTGATTGATACAGCGAAAGTGACTGATGCTTTTGGGATGCTACTCTGTGGTACAATGCAACCATTGCTTCAGACGGGGGGAACAGATTTTACGCTTCATTCTGGACAATTGCTTATTGGTGGTACAGAAGGCACTCATGGCGAAAACTACTACTCTGGCAGTATGCTTTATACTCCAATCACAAGGGTATGTTTTGTTGATGTGAACTCTGGTTTCCTTAAGTAATGAGTTGTTGTGGCTCTTAGGAAGCTTGGTATGTTGTAATGGTAACTGATATTGGATATGATGGCACAAGTCTTGGACTTTCATGTGATAATTACAACGATCCGCAAGCAATTCTTGACTCTGGCACGAGTAATTTAGCGTTTCCACCAGATGTTTACAATGCCCTCATGAATCAAATTATGACAGCTACGCTAGCAGCTATTCCAGATTTTGATCCGACGTACTTTGATGATTCGAGCTCGTGCTGTCATGAAAGTTATTGTGATCCCACATCGTCCAGCGCTGCATTATTACAACTTCCTTCAATCTATTTTACTCTTGGATTATCATCTAGTGATGGCTCGACGAAAAAACATTTTACTGTTGAGATTCCACCTGAATACTACTGGCGTCCTGAAATGAATGGTGCCAATTCCAGCACACCCTGTCGTGCACTTGGCATTTCCGAAGGGTCTTCCACTGTATTAGGTGATGTTTTTATGGACGGCTTGTATTCGTATCACGATCGTGCAAATGGTAACATTGGTCTCGCTGTCGCAAGCAATTGCCCAAATAATATCACGTCAAGTAAAAAAGTTTATCCGTCGGACCTCTCGGGAGACTGGTGCTCTTGCTTTTCAAAGTCTCTTCAAAAGAGCAGTAGATGGACAACATATGTACCGTGGGGTACTGGCTGTTTTTTTTGGCTTTGGTGGATGTATCTGGTTCTGGCTAGTATTGCGGTAGTGATTGCTTGTATCTGCGTATTAATTTGGTGGCACATGACGAGTAAACGGATGAAAAAACTTCAGGATGGTGTGAATTTATCCAACACTTCTGGCCATCGTACCACACGCTTTCCAACAATGCAATCATCTGAAGCAGCTCTAGCTCCTGCGTCACCACCGGCAGATTACTATGTGGCATCAACTTCGACTCCTAAGAGTGGCCCGAATCGTTCTGGTCGGTCGGGCTCACGGCCTGGATCAATACGATCCCCACGATCACAAGGCAGAAGATCTGCGCCAATTGAAAAGGAAGTCCCAATAATGGCTCAATCGAAGTGTTCCAACATGAGCTCGCCACGGTCACCAATGTCCAGTACTTCTAGTATTGCGCTTTTATCGGAAGCACCTTCTTCAATGGATAGCTGGAAGCACAATCTAAAACCGCTTACGTCTAGTAGCCAAAACTCAGATTACAAGTCGAGTCTTAATACTCGATGGGGTGCGTCAATAAAAGAGAATGAATTTTAAGCAAGTGGAGGACCATGTAGTTAGATGCTCTTTAAGTTAGTAAAATGAACAATTGTACTTTATCAAAATTACTAATGCTAATCTTTAGTTAAGAGCAACTTGTAATATTACCACAAAAAATTCCATGATTTGATTTACTCGCCGAATGAAAGACCAAGGAAAGGCTTTTTCAATATGGTTCATTACTAATGGAGACTAACGACGCAGCGCTTATAAACCCATCAAGACATTCGAAGTATCTCTGCGAAAGTACTGACAATGCAGCAATGACGATCGACAAAGTGGTACTAGCAAAGGCAGCCATCCCTTTTAAATATAATAAATTGTTATCTTTGATCGATTTCATTGAAGAGAATGAAATTGATGGCAAGAATAAATGTTCTCTTTATTTCAAAAATCTTGCATAATTGATCTTACAAATCATTATCTTAAACCCTCCCATCGTGCGTGGAATCTCGCCTATTGCCAGTGTTGAGAACGTCCGACATTTTCACACAACAGACTTTGCTTCGTACATTTAGCTCCCGTCACTAGCATCATGGCGGATTCACGCGACACACGCGGCGATTCAGCGTGTTCAGATGATTCGGATAAGCTTAGTCCACATGATTTTGTGCAGCGTCAGATGGACAAGATGCGTAGTTTAGATGAAGCGGAAAACTCTTCTTTCCTCGAGTCGGCGCCATCACATCGCAGCAGTAATCTCAGTGGTACGAGTGAGCGTTCAGCAAATAGAACAGTCTTTGAAAAACTACAGGCATTGGCTCTTGCGGAAAAAATTAAGCTTGATGAACAGAATAATGGATCTGGTGTCAAAAATAGTGAGAAAGATGATGAACAAGAAGACGAAGAGGACGAAGATGATGATGACGATTCGTATGAAATTTCATGGGATGGAGGTCCTCTTGGACTTTTGTTTAAAGTCAATACGAATGGACAGCCTGTGATTCGACGCGTTAATAAGAAAGGAGCGGCTACAGGTTTGCAGTACGCACGAGCAGGAGATGTGCTGCTTGCTTTGAATGGTGTGAGTGTCTCTGCAACGCCTTTTAGTGAAGTGATTGAGCGATTAAAGAATCCGGAATTTCCAGTCAAATTAGACTTTCGACCATTAAAATTAAGTGATTTGGCGTCAG
Organism: Plasmopara halstedii; assembly: GCF_900000015.1. Lineage (NCBI taxonomy): Eukaryota > Oomycota > Peronosporomycetes > Peronosporales > Peronosporaceae > Plasmopara > Plasmopara halstedii. The sequence continues at coordinate 123,848 of NW_020189861.1, forward strand.
CAGCTTCAGCTGCGACAACTAAATGGGGACTACCTCGTACAGACTCGTCAATTCATAGCGGTGATGCATCATCAGCTTTCTGTGGATCTCCAGTATCGTCGAATGCAACAGTGGACATGCGGAACAATCGAGGAGGAGGATGGGGTGAGTCGCCATCGTATATGCCACAGATGGATGAACTCGTTACGACAGATTCAAATGATGTTGAGTACGATGTCGTGTGGAGTGAAGGACCTTTAGGGTGTGAAATGAAACAACGAAATGGACTCCCGGCTGTCAAGTCTGTAACCGGCACTGGTGTCACACCATCCGTTGCGCAGATTGCAGCAGGAGATATTCTCGTCAGTATCAATGGCTTGCGTGCAGAGGAGATTGGTTTCAAAAGCACGGTAACGCTGATGATGCGAGCAACGAAGCCTGTATACTTGAGATTCCTTCGTGGTGGCGCACGACAGTCAACGTCGGGAAACAGCTTGAGCGATCTACCACCCTACAGGGGGCCTCAGAGCAACAGAGGACCGTATCACGATATAGGTGGAGCAGGGGCTGATTCCGCGTCGCTGGAATTAAAGCAGTATACGGTGCTATGGCGGGATGGTCCTTTGGGGATACAAATCCGTACATCCAGCAAAGGACGTGTCGTCGTCGCGCGACTGACTGGCGCTGGCGCGCCCAATGTGAATGAAGCAGTGAAACCAGGCGACATTTTCTTGCGTATCGCGGGTGTTGAAGTTGATGATTTGGGCATCGCAGGCGCATTTGAAATGCTCAAAACGGTACGAAAACCAGTTGTGCTCGTCTTTCAGCGACGTGGACGTGGTTCAAATCGCTTGAATCCGCGTGGTCGACATTTTGGCTTACCAACACCAGTACCCGGACCATCATCGTCTATTGTACCTTCTTTCCGGCAACTACGAGAAGAGGAAGCTGCTGTTGCTGCAGCTGCGGGGATTGTAGGAACACATAGTGCCGGATACAATCACTCGAGTGGTAATAGCCACGAGCAGCAGATAAGAGCTGGATTTCAAAGCTTAGAAAATTACGCAGCTTCGGACGATGGAACAAGTCAGGCAAGCTACGATTATCTAGACTCGCCGCGCTCAAATGCTTCACACAATCCATCTGGTAACCTGTTCAATGTTGACGGAGCCGTATCTGAGAACGAGCCCGGTCGCCCAGTCCAACCACCACCATTTCCAAGTATGGAGTCACGTAGTGCAGACGATGACAAAAGTTTTGAGGAAGATTCATTTCCAGCAGAAGCTCGCGATGAAAGCCCATCACTTACAGCATTGCCGCCACCTCCATCCTATATGGACGTTTTCACGGCCTCTGGACGAGCCAAGGATCCTGATACAGTGGTGCCTTCTTCAACTAGAAGTATGGACCTCTCGAACATGCCTGATAACAAATCAGGTGGTGGCGAATATTTTAGTGGACACATGGAACTTCCTCCACCTTTTGAAGCTCACACGAACGCTGGCGTACTGCATCCTCCACCACTTTATCCCCAAATTCAACTTCCACCTACAGAGGAGACTTCATCATTGCTTGGTCAGCCAAGTCGACTACAAGAGCTTCGACGTCAGTATATCGAGTCCGAGCGCCAACGCAACTTGCATCAGAATGGAAATCCGATGATGGTAAGTACGTACTCGGATATTGATGACTCAGGTCTTGTCGTACCTCATCGAGGGCAAGCTTCAATCGGGTCATTACCCGGCGGTGCGCCACCTCCTCAACTCCCATTACCGGAATTGTGGGTGCGCTGGACCGATGGTCCTCTCGGGATCACATTTAAGCGCAAAAATGGACAAATCGTCGTATCGCGACTCACAGGCTCAGGATATTCGCCAGGTTTAACACAGCTTCGGTCCGGCGACTGGCTCGTGTCGTTTAATAACCACTCGACCAGCAATTTACGGCTTGGTGAAACGATGGAACTGCTGAAGCGCTCGCCAAAGCCTGTGGAAATGTGCTTTATTGTTCAATGAGGCCAAAACGTTACGTGAGCACTTATCGCACAACCTACCACACCCATGGAAGTAAGTCTCGAGTACTTTTAGACAATAGCAACCTGCGCTGGACTCGCATGAAGTGAAAAGATAAGGATTCTAGGCGACAATGCCTAGCGATAACGTTAGTAGATTGTGATGCGTTCAATGACATGTGATGTTACACCGAGTGATTTATTGGGGATCAGACATTTTTCATTTCATTCTAGCGACTGAATAGCGCGTGCAACTCTGAGCCTTTGCAGCTTTTGTAGATATGACATCATGAATGTAGTTACTCCTCAATTGGTTCGGTAGACATTGCACGCTTTTGAGCTCGAATTGCTGCCATTAGATCAAGTGATTTGTTGACTCGCGATGTCTCGGTCGACAATTGATTCTGATTACTATGTGAACAAATAATGCTCTCTCTCTGCTTCCGTCGGGCCTTAATAGCATTGAACACAGACGCACTGGTGGGGATAGCAGCGGTAAATGAATTATTTGAAGTCTGATCGTTCGACAAAGTGCACTGGTTGGTTGGAGTGTTCACTTTCCTCCTTTTCACCCAGGGCACTCTGCTCCTTTCACTCGCTGCATTTATTTTGTCAGCGTCATTCAGCGTAGTTAAGTTTTTCTGGCGAACATCGTTAATCAACTCACGTAAGCTTTTTAGAGTTGCGGCTGCAATCAGCGTCTCGTGTTCACCACGGACGTCTTTTTGAGAGAGCAAAGCCTCAACATCACCAAGTATCTCTTGTAAAAAAATGACAGCGCGACATGCTTCGCGAATTTCGGCAGGTGATCGAATATCTTCTTTGTCTTTAGCGAAGTCCCGCTTTCCTGTCACGCATATTCCTGCCCGTTTTGCATGTAGTTGCATCAACTCACGCGCAGTGTTAAGCAGCAAGACACATTGATTGAGCTGCTGACGACCGCTAGTCTCAAGTGGAAACGAGTCATCAAGAGATCGAAGTTGTGCCAGTAATGAGTCCATCTCTTCCAGGGCACTTAACGCTTGTGCAAACTCGCGCATATTCGTCTTATAGTGCACTTTAAGGATCTTTTGACGCTGAATTGGAGCTATATTTTGAACGTAATCTTGTGCTTCTAGCAAAGCTTTTTCTCCAGCACCTTCTGGATCGCTTTTCACAATGTCTTCCGTCATATACTCAGCGTTCGTAGTAAAACCCAGTCCGGAATACAGCTTCTGCATCCTTTCTTCCGTGCGAACAGGACAAATCGAGCTCGCTAGGTCACAATGATGCTCGGAACGAATGATTGTATGATTACTGCCTACATCGTCGTGAAGGTGATTCGTGAGGTACTTCGCAGCCGTCATGAAGGATTCTTTCAGCTTGCATAACCAAGCATATTTCCTCTGTGCTAAATCATCCCTTTGCTGCTTCTTCCACCCCCTCGAAGGTTCTATCATCACAGCGTGAAGTGCACGGCGCTCCAGAAGCGATAAACCTGTGGTACGGTACCCTTCGATCACACTTGGATGCATCTTGGCAATAGTCGTTGGGGAAGTTCGCAACAACTGAAGCACATTCGTTCGTTTTAACCGCCTTGCCAGCTCTGGAGGAAATTTAGATCCCGTCGGAGTCACGATCTTAATCAATTCGCGCTCGGACAGCCGTGCGATATTTACCGGAATTGCAGATCGCAGTAAGTGTAACGCTTTAATGTTCTCGGTATAATTTGCATCTTCCCATTCTTGCTCCTGGCGTTGTTGCTCCTCAATATACTCGTCTGACATGACAAGTGCCATGTGGTATTTCTCCATTTCCTGTTCTAAAACGTAGTATTCCTTTCGTGCAGCAGCTTGGGCATGCTTATCCTCGAGTACCACCTCAGACGAGCCAATCTCTTGCAGTCGCTTTGATATCTCGGCTACTTTCTTCTTTGCCACATCGTATGGAATGACTTCTGCCACAGAGATACCAGCTTGCTGCAACTGACGCTCCAGCACTCTTAGTTTCTTCTTTAAAGCATCACTTTCATCATCTTCATTCGCATACACTTCGGTTTGCCGCAACTTGTTCAAACAAATAGAGTCGCGATCAAACGCAGCTTGTCGTGCATTAGCTTCCTGCGTGCAAAGCTTTTCGTGTAATGATTTGATTGTTGCTCGAGCATCATGCAGCTCAGCTTGTTGCTCGATTGAAAGAAGATCTTGCTGGCTTTCCTGCGTCGCTATTTGCGCTTCTAATGCTAAAATGCGCTCTTGACTAGCCTCGACTTCCTTTTCAAGCGCTTTAGCTTTCAAAATTGCTTCAAGTTCTTCCTCAATAATTCGGGCATCAGAAATTGTATCACTGCTAAACGAAAAGTCCGACATGTTGTTAAGAGTCGACGATGAGCGATTTGACGTATTGTCAGATGGTGATGGGGCTTGAAAGAACCCTGAGCCGGAGGCAGATGATACAGGCAAATCCAGCTTTGAAGTGATGATAGATCGCTCTAGATAGCCAAAATTTCCGTCATTTGCAGATTCTGACGTACTCGCTTCATTATTGCAATGTGACTGGCTGATTTCACCCTCCTGCTGCCTTCTACACGCTACAAAACAGCATGTGCATAGACGAAGCTTGTCCTCCATCAGTGGTGTTCTCACTTGCCGAACAACAGAGCACCGCCTGCAAATGACTTGTCCGCACATTCGACATGAATGACGCTTCCGCAAAACACTAAACTCTCGCATGCAGACATAACATGCCTTTTGAGCGCTGATCAAAAGAACGAGCAAATATAAGTAAGAGCAAAACACGCTGAAAATGAGAGCGACAATGAAACTACCTCACTAAAATTCGTCTGTCTCGCGGGACAAAGTGGTGATCCAACAGTAAACGCGACGCAACACCACCGTCACAAGTAGCCGACGATGTTATAGTGCCAACTGCTTGAATGCCTTCATCACTTTCGGATTCGAAACTTCCACTGCAACGAATCAGTGACGAAGTTCCCCATACGGTCTTGTCAGCTTTCTTGTACTTCAAGTCATTTTCGCTATCAGTACTGCTGTCATTTTCACTACTGCTTCTTGTCTTACCCAGTCGTCGCATCCTTTTCGACTTTTTCTTCCTCTCATGAGGAGACTTGACTGCATTCGTGTTTCCATCAGCTGCATTGAGCATGCTTGCATCAAATAGAATCACCGAAGCAGGTTGTTCACGCTGTATCGCAGGATAATTTGCATCTTTCGTCGTACTGCAATTGTTCGAGGAAATTTTGTGCGTACTCGACCCAAGATTTTGTTTACTTCGATATGTAGCTGCAAGAGCAATTGCAGTACTTGAAGGAGACAGCAAGACTGTAGTTGCTCGAGGCGCTGATAGTTTGTTGGCAGCTCTTAACGAACGTGGTAGATTCGATGGTTTTTTCTTTTCAACAAAAGGTGCATCTTCTGGGTACAATTGAATAGTCTCCCTCACTGTCGGTACACCAATGCTTTGATTGCATTTTCGAGTCATTAGAGTTGACTGTTGTTCCAGCCATTGCGTGGGAGGATTTGATGACAATGTGATCGATGCAAGAAGCTCATCGTCAAGTCCACTCAATAATGACGGATCCGAACTTATGAGTTGTACAAGAGCCTTCTGTTTGCTCGAAGTATTTAGTACTCGACTCATAACCAGTAAGCGAAGGTGATTGCAATAATTGCAATGTAAATGAATACACTCAATCAATCCCTTTTACTTCCGCTGGAAGTCCGCAAGCGTGAAAAATGTGTAGTTCAATGTTATTTTAAACACCTGTTTGTCGCGCTAACTGGAACTGGCAAATGCGCTTGTACAAGTAATAAAATCTTCTACACCCAATGCACGCAAGAGTTCCAGATTGAAGCGACACAAACTGGTTTGTCTGCCGGTCCGTACGCTTGCTTCGATGAAACTTCCATGGAACGGTTCATAATTAATGTCGGCGGACGTTGAAGTTGTGTAGACCACACACCTCATTGACAACCTAACTATCGCTTTAATTAGTCAGTTTTATGCTAGTTTCACTTTTCTGTTAACCTGTGTTAGTACATTGACAGACATAAATCACGTAGTCACTATTTCTCGGATGCACTTCAATCTTTTTTAAAATGTAATAGACACCCAATATTCGAAAATACGCTTCAATAATATTTTTAAACCAGAGTTTACAAAGTTTTGAGACGGGTTGCTCCAGCTTTAAGCCAGAATATAGGGCGCAGCATATAAATTTTTAAAAGTAGAACAATTTTCAACTCTTTTCTCTTTTAAAGAGATTTGCTTATTAGACGCTATTCTTACTTGGCAAATGTCTTGCTTCGCACAGAAAAAACTACTAATAATGGGTGTCCATCAAGGTGCACCCTCATAGAGTCGTTGTATAGTGGAACACGATACTTGACTTCGCCACCTTCTTGCTGACGGGCCACACGTTTGAGCGAGAGCGTACAGTGCCCATTAACTGCCTCATTTTTAACCCATACCAACATATGAAGCTGCTCAAGCGGCCGTGCGTGTTGAAGAACTGCGTTAAGCGATAGATTCAGTCCATTGGAACCTTGACAGCGCTCACCAATAACGTCACATTGTTTCGAATCTTCTCCAACTAAAGGCGCGACAATACGCGTCTTCTTTGGAACGACTGTACTGGAATCGCCCCAAACCAAAAACATATTGAAAACTCGTAAAACTGTTGAGACAGGACGTTGCTGCGCTTTCATCTGCCGAACAACACGAGCTTGATCAAAATAGCTACCGTTCACTGCGCTCGAGTATCTGTCTATATTACTAAATTTACTGGCTGTCGAAAAAGAACGTGAACTGCGATGCAATAATCTCCGCGGAGATCCTAATCCCAACACATCGTTCTCCTGATGTGGAAAACTGAGCACAAAAGTGCCATACACGGGACTGTGGTCACTTACGTCCATACCATCACCATGGTTAACGGATCTATAATTGTCAATATACCGCAATTGCGCATTTTTTCGAGACGTCGGATCGGGAACCTTTTCAGGAACTAGTTTTGAGTCACTGACGAGAAGTGAGTGGATTAAGATACGGTCACACCACCCAGGTACACGCTTTTTCACCTTTCCTCCCTTGTAAAACGGCTCCTTGTACAGCACACGCCAGACCAGAGACGGCCATAACGGTAGCTTCTCATTCACAGGTCCACGCTTTGGAAACTTTTTGTACGTTGGATAGAAGTCGGGAAATTTATGTGGTTCGGTAAATCCTTCAAAGACACCGCCATTTCGTCGGTCATTCAACAAGCCGTCAAATTTATCGTGAAGCTCAAGATTGCGACCCTCTTCAAGCATGTGGAGCACCATCTGAGGATCGAGTAACACAATGCGGTAATTCATGTCACCCATCCATACAACATGATGAAATTGTTCCGTCAGGTCAAAACTGTAGTGGCCCATCACTCGACCCAGACTAGCATTCAGATTTCGAATCTGCTCACGGCGGTAGTTATCATTTCGTGCATCTAAGTGGCAATTTACAAACACGATCGTTGTGTGATTGATCATTAAAGCTACCGCGACACCACCTTTTGATCCACTTGTAAGTTTAAACTTGTGTGCCCCTGCCCGTATCAATTTCACCTTATCTTGAATATCTGCACAGTAAAATACAGCCATGCCTGTAAACTTTGTACCAACAAAAGCTCCGTCCCCACGACCGTGAACAGCATCAATCACGGCATCAGGAGGATAGTTTTTATGGTTGACCATAAAACTGCTATTTTTCATCTCCATGCGATAATAGCGTGCACCTTGCTCATTGCGATTTAGATACGCCTCCACGGCGTGGTAGACATTTTCTGAAACGCCTTCTTGGATCCCAAGCACATACAATTGGTATCCATGTGGTAAAAAATTCTGCAACATAGTTGCTGAGCGTTGTTCATCGATAATCCCTTTTCCATCATCAAACGGGTCAGCTGCGCCCATATTCCACGTGCCTACCCACAGACGCACGTCCCACATACTTGATCGTTTTGCTGTCATTATACTTGTTGGTCCTGATGAGATACTACCGGTCCGTAGTCCTACTTCGAAGTACGAGCGCGGTGATGTTATCCGATTCTCCACTTCATCCGAGCTTTCATCAAGGCTTAAACCGGCCGAAGACGGAGAGTGCTGAGCTATTGTAGCAGATAATTGCTGTGCTTTCGTCAATGCAAAATGCTTTGACCGCATACTCGCTGACTCCTCTTCCGTCTCGGAGCTTGAATCGCTCTTGCGAGAGGTCTCATGCGTACTTGGAGTTGCAGTAACAGTTGACAAGGATGTTCCGATCTTGTCCCTACCGTTGGCCGTGGTGGGCGCCACAAATGGGTACGTGCGCATTTTCTCAAGCACAAACTCAGGATGCTCAAGATCCGATAAATTATTGCAGCTAAAACTGCTCTTGACGTTATTTGCTCCATTCCAGTAGCCCGAGCGCAGCTTTCCTGCCGCTTCGGTGACACTAGCAACGGACGCCAAGCGTCTTGTACGCGTCCGATGCGATGCAGCGGCAGCTTCCGCTACTGTAAGTCCCGTAAAACCCGTAAACCCAAATCCATTGGCACAGCTTTGTGACTTACTTAAATTCCCACGATGGCGGATAGGTTTTAATACGTCGTTCTCGACGTTCGTCTTGGTTAATTTACTGCGCAAGTCACCCCCTGGTACTGTTTGTGGTGGTTCTTTACCATTCTTCAGCCTATAATTTTCAAGTTCGAGCTCTTGAACACGTCGACTCAATCTTGCAGCTGTTTCAGCCCACTCTGTTGAGTTACGCTGGTGCTCCACATCTTGCATTTGGTTAATACTAGCGTTACGACTCACAGTGTCTTCAAGGCGTCCATTGCTACCATTGCATCGTCTTTCAGATGCCTCAGTGCTACTGTTGCGTGGTGGAAGTCCTGTACGTCTGTGTGCAGTCGGACGTGGACTACTCATGACACTACTGCCATCAGAGCTTCGTGTACGTTGCTTTCGGAGCGCAGGCGACGCATATGACGAAGACGGTGGTGACGTTGGTGGCTTGGACGTTGACGTGGTGTCTGACGCACGGCTATGTGTCGGCGACACAAGTCGTCGCTGATTATGCATTTTATTGGGCACAAGAAGCTCCTGGAGCGATGACGGCTCCTCAATCTGAGTAAACGCACGAGTCACGCGGACACGCGGACCTCGAGCCGTAGTAGAAGTTAACGGAATGTCTGGCTGGTGATCAACCATGCTAGTACTCGGACTGTTGAAGCGCTGTGACGGTATCTCGGCCATACTGAGCAAATTACGATAAAAGGTGTTGGCTTCTGTGTTCTCAAGGTCACACTGAACCCACTGACTGAATTGAAGCGTTTTTGTACCAATGTTGGTTCCTCGTGATCGTGAGGCAATCGAAGACTTTGTTACAAAAACAATATCTTAACTTTCAGTTACTAAACAATTGCTTCAAAAAATATTTATCCATCTTTCTAATACTATACGTGTAATAGCTGAACTTCAAGGTAGTAAAAGGTCAGAAATTCACGGAAATTGTGCGTTTTTCGTAGGATATTGTAATACAAATTGACGCACGATAACGTTTCAATACATGAACTTTAGTTCTGGCTTTCTGGAATTTCGAACATCAGGTTTCTTAGACGATCAGAACGTGTCGCTTACCGCACATTGCAAACTGATAAATTTTATGACTCATGTGTTGATTATACTTGTGTTGTCGATCGAGACTCGAGAGAACTCGAACGACCACACGACAATTCAGTGAATTGCAATTCGTTCGTAGTGCGATATTTGGTTCTACATGTATGCGGCCCTAGTTATTGTTCATGCACCCATCGCGCTGTATTGGGACAAGACTTTTACAACACGCAGTGCAATTACGATTCCTCTGAATGATCAAGAAAATCAAGGTCATAATATTAATTAACTTGCCTTCTTACGGAAAGCTTACTTAATCCTACATTTTCAGGGGCGCCGCTTAAATGTTGGCGACTGATAAGTCACTGAAGGGGTAAAGAGTCTGTGTTATGGACTAATAAACTAGGAACCTAAGATATGGTATACGTACACATTGCAATTGTATATAGGACATACAGAGGCTAGAAGTATAAAATAGTATTATTTACGATTTCTGAGTGACTACTACCCAAAATTATAATAATCATCAAGGATTCATTATTTAGATGACGAATCATACAAATTGTGGTATCAGCTTTGACTAGCTAAATTCGACGTCCTAGAACGGCTTTGAATCAGTCCTTGTGTGTTTAAGGCGGGATTAACGACTCAACGCTTTCCCTGTACACCCTTGGTTGCACTTATTGCTTCAAGTCTAGATTAGACTGTATCCTCTGTGAGGATGATGTATGTTATGTTCCCGTCCTCGAGATATCAGATCACTATTGACAAGCTCCTATCTTAGTTGGTCTGAGGTGGTAGCAAAATTGACGGTTCGAGGCCCAAAGAGATAGGACGATACATCAGTGATACACTTACAGAAACGTCTCAACCTGACTACTTTGGAAGCACTATCGGCTCCCCTGTAGAGCACTGAAGAGTGGGATCGCTTCATTGTGCGTCAGGCCGTTGAGGACAGGACTATTTTCATCATATATATCGAGAATCGCTATGCTTAGTCAGAATTGAAGCGTGTCGTTAAATTTCTCTTAATCACCCGTTGACGACAACGACAATTAAAGTATATATCCGAGAGGTAAGAGCTCCAAAGCTGGGAAGCTGGCTAGAAAACCGGCTGACTTACCTCCAAAATTGGTTTCGGTTACCGTCTTCGTGGATTATCAATGTATAGACGCGCTTCGCAACGATATCTTTCGTGCTCACCCAGCTTCTCTCAGAGAAGCGGTGAGTTTCGCATTGAGGAAGACCACAACTTTCAATCTGCAAGGGTCGGCGCAGGAGGTGATAATTATTCAAAATCACCAAAAGAGATGCACATAAGCCAGACTGACACGAAAGGATAAGTCTCTTAGTTTTTGGGCAGCGTCGCGGTAGACGCCGGCTAAATGTTTTGTGAGCCAATCATTTTCGCCTGCATGTCTCTTCTTTCTGGGTTTAGATGTGCAAAGGGTAAAGTAAAGTCCAGTAGGCTGAATGTGGCCTGCCGGATAAGGATTGAGTTGTGTTGAACCCCTAAAGGTGAGCTTAACAGCTCCCATCCCTGACTGAGCGATTGACTTCAAGAGAGACGAGCTCATAGCAACTATTTTATTGTTTTTTTTCACCCTCCCGGCTTTTGGTAGGTATGGAAAGTCCCAAAACCCTCGAAAGTGTCGTGCGGTTTTTGTGCGACACGCGATTGTTGAGTAATTTCTTAGAACGCCTCTCCTTTTTAGGAGTCGAATAAGCCATGTCAACCGCGTGCTGTAGGGTTTTATTCATTGCACTCTAACCCCGCTCGACCCGGCCCGGGGATCGAACCCTGGGCCTGCCGGTTCTGAAGTGAACAGCATTTCACTGCACCACAGCGATTGTTGAGAACAATGAAAATGAGCGAGATATTGAAAATACTAAGTACAAATACCGCGTCTGTGTGTCTGGCAACGGGGACACTTGTTTCAACGTGAAAAGACATTTTTAATCTTTCAGTAATGTTGAGGAATTTGGCTGCATAAAACGCCGTATAGTCTCCAACATCGGTTTAAAATACAATCTTTTTAAAATTATATTTAAAAATCACTGATCATCTGAAATCGGTTCGGCTCAGTTCTCTCATATTGAGCTTCGGTAAGTTAAGTAATCATCTCTGCAATAGAGCAGAAGGAAATCCGTTACGTGCAGTAAGCAATTACAGCTTTGATATGAGATGTTCCGAATATTAAGCAATCCAATTGTGGAAAGCTCTGAACATAGGTCGTAAAGAGGTAGCGTCTGTAAGCTGCAGCCTTCAGATAAGACGTGAAATAACAACCGAGTGCCGCGGTACGAAGATCATGGAAGGGCGCTAGCAACCGCGTATCGATGTATCCATTTCAAATCCAAGATGAATATTTTGGCTTTGAGCTGGGTACTTAGAACTTACTCCCCGCGCGGTGATTATGTTTCGCAGTCTCCAAGAAAAATATCTGTGGAGATAGGCGACTGTTAGTCGCGAGCAGAAGAGTAGGCTTTGATGCTCAGGGATGATCTATCCTGTCACGGTGTCATGATTTCACCTGGTAATCCACATTCTACGGCACGGAGTGTTGAAGCTTCGTTGGCAAGCGGGATAACTCAAATGTGGAAGGAGTGACTGGAAAAGCTCTAACGCTGTAATTTTTGTGTAACAAGTTTGTCTTTGGTAACAAAAAAAATCTAGCATGCTTAATCATGGACCATGGCCTGCGGGCAAATCCCGTAAGGATCAAGCCCATTCCTGACTAGCCAGTGCCTCTGTTTTGAAAGAATTAAAGGTAATGATTTGGTCAGGCCAGCTACTTCACAGATATTGTGCATATTTTGCCGACACGACATGATCCTTACTAATCTCGTTTAAAAGGATGTCAAATTGTGCTATAACGCGATAAAAGAGCATTTTAAATTTTGTGCAGAAATTTCATGTGTGCTTGATTTAGGCTCGTTTGAATTCGGATATTTCATTTCGTCTGAGATGTTTCAGCTCTTCCAATACACCGCGCATTATTTTGTCCAAGGGACATTATTGGAATGTGTATGCATGCCATAATATTGTAGGTACCCCTCAACCCTCTTACTCACTAAAAATTAAACATACTGGACTCAAAAAAAAAATCTTTATAACTCATTTAAAAACATCAAACGCCTCAGGGACACCCACTACGCTTAGAGCTCTTAGCTTTCGCTTCCATTTCACAGTGCATGCTCTTGCGAGCATTACAGGCTCCAGGAGTCTGGTTCCTTATGTGCTCATTTCGCTCGGGGAGCAACTGCAAAAAGGCGCGGCCTTTAGATCAAGATTTGAGAGCTATACTGGAAGAGGGTGTGGTTCACAATGGTCCCCCAAACACTACACACATGTGTTAGAAGAAGCAGGGCAGTCCCGACTTGGAGGGAATAAGAAGCGACTATAGACCTTACCGTTACATTAGCAACTGTTATTGGTTCCAAGCTATATGCAAAACACCACAAGTTTCTTGAAGATTTTACTGATCCGAACTTGGCTTCTGATTCAAAAAATCGTGGGTTTACCGAGGTTAAGAAATCAGCTTGAATTTATACAAGATCTTAGGTGTAAGGAGCTTGAACTTTGAACGACATTAACTTTAACCTTCGTGGAAAGTATCCAGTGGAAATGACTGGTGTACACCGCCCATTTCAAAACAAAGAGAAACGTCGGTCTCGTCACTAGTACAGATCCACAAGTAGAAACCAGCATTCTGTACCCCCCAGAATGTTTGTGACTTCATATGAGATGCCACGTATGTATTTGTGAACACCATACTGTAATCTCATTGTACAAAGGCGTATCCATTTACTTTTTAAATGCATTGCGGTAATTACATTTATGCACCTTCATGTGGAGGCTAGTGTAGCCCATTACATCATGTCATCCGTGAAGTCAAAAATATTTTGAAACTCTTGCAGACTTTTTGAGGTAGTTCACATTCCTATTAACAATGAAGTGGTCAAGTGAACAAGCCAATGTCAAAGAACGGTTCCAGAGCGCATTGACAACTCCTTCATTCTCAATTGAAATCCGGACACGAGTATCTACATGCAACTTTTTTTTTTCGTTGGTGTCGGATCAGCAATCGTAGTTATCCAACCTGGACCATTGCGGCTGAACTAAACTCTTGTCAGACATTTATTCGCTTGGAGAACGAGAACAAGATGGAGCGTCTGCCTCGCCAAGTCTGCGCTTGAACGGATCTTAATCACGACATGGTACAATCAAGCTCTGGTCGTTGTAGTGTTGCCTCTAGCAGCTCTACAAGCAATTCTCGTTGTTGCGGGGATATGAGGCTCTAGGGTCTGACGAAGTTCCCACTTGTCCGAGGATTATGATTAGCTATGCCACCAAACTCTGTATGAGCGCTGATGACTCAAATATTTTTTTACGATGACCAGTCTATCGATCCTCGTAATCGACAATCGTCTCAACTACCCAACGACGCCCTTTGTAAAAGTATCAATGAGGAGGTGGGGTTGAACTTGAAAACGATTCAGCGACTCGGAAAGTAGAGGAGCGCTCATCGAGGGCAAATCGAGGCGTTGCCGCAACATTTCTCGACGCTTGAAGATTGCTGGAAGAGCATTTTAAATTTTGTTGCGGGAAACCCGATGTTCTGACTGATGGTTCCGCCAGATTCATGATGAACTTGTTCGTTCCAGGAGGGATAACAAGTCTCGAGAGTTGGCCCATGGCGCTCTGTTGAAAAGGCAGGCTCTGCTCTCGAGGTACTCCGTTCAATAGAGGAGCAAACATTTGATGTCCTTTAACGTATATACATTGAGAAGAATCTCTAGGGTTAAGATTTAGCTGCTCTTTGTGGACTAATGGAGAGCCTTCAAGATCAGCTCGATCATCTACGAAAAATATTGTAGGTTCGGCAGATCCAATCGATGATACAGCTCGCATAAAGTATACGATGTAGGCGCATGCGTGTAGAGATGGCAAATGTTTACGCATCACTATCGCATTTTTACACCTTGAGCGGTCTAATGAATCTCAGCGAAGGCTTACTGCTCCCCAAGTTGGACACTGTATGTTCAGGCATATTTGTCGTACGAATTAGTTAATTATCATTGACCTGATATAACTTCATGTTCTTTTTCTTTTCCTATCTGTTTCTTCTGGGCTTTTACAACTTCGTTTCGAATATACCGCACAACAGATTGTCTCTTCACAATGAAGAAATCGACGTGCTGTGTCTCACGACTTGTGATGTCGTCTAAAGGTTGCATTCAGTCAGAATTTGCTTTCAACTGTGTGACAGCATTGAAAGTGTAGTTGTGGATCCGTACCATAGTTCGCGCTATGGCAAATCTCACAAGTCTTCACATACTTGCGCATCCACTTATACATGTGTGGTCAGTAGGGATCCTGGAAAGACTGGAAGCGTTTTCTCACGTCCAAGATGGCCACTCGAATAGATCATATGAAAGACGATGACGCAACGATGACGCAAACCTTCATCATCAGGATCAACGGCTCTTGCTGCAGCGGGGCTGCCGTAGCTTTTCCGTTTAGAGGGAGCTTGGGTAAGGTATGTGACCTTCGTTCTATACTTAGAACAGTACGAGTGTAGCAGATCGCAATTCACTAACTTCAAAAGTAATCACAACCTTAAGCCAAGGCTAATTAAATTTTTCGTTAAAAGCTTAAATTGTATTCTCGGCTTTATTTGCGGCAAAGCCACCTATATCCAAATGTATAAGTTTTCCTGTATATATAGTAGAACCTAATTAAATGTATAAGTACTGGTAGTTCAGCCACGTGCTGACTTCTTTTTAAGTGTACCCACACCATCTTGTGTAAACCACACCATTTTGTGATCACGGCATCTTGTGCGACCCACATACTTCATACGAGGGCACATGAAACCCGTTACACTCTCCCATATCAAGATTTTATATACCTTCAGCTCACATTCAGCTGTCGCCTCAAACGAAACGCAATTGTCTAAGACATCATCATCACCAGGACCTTCTCCACGATTTCTCTGCTCATTGAGCCCTGTGTCGAGGATACGGAAGACACATAGCATCGCTGGTTTTGAAAACGCCACGTGGGCAGAGCTCTTCTTTGTCTCCTGCACGCGTTGCAACTTCGGACAGCATCTCCGAGGCTAAAATTGAAGCGCGGTCTAAGATCTCGGTAACCGACAACCGCGCAGTGAGTGGACGGCGACAGGGTCGCACGGCCAAGACCACAGGCGCGATTGATACTAGGATGGGAAGAAGAAGGTTGGGTGCTCCAGCGCGCAACGTGAGCCCTGCTCAAACCTTGTAAACGCCGTGTCAATTTCCCGAACTTTCTAATTCCAGGGGAAGTGGTGTCATTACCAATGACCTCGACGAGGCACAAAATCAGCAGTTGGATGCTGTCCGCTGGGCGGATTCCATGGGCGCGCATCCACGGTCGGTCCTTGACATTCGTGTGGAAAACGGCTTCCGCTCGGCCGATCCCGCTACAGAAGCAAAGGACGCGATCACTCGATCGTTGATCGTCTACGTGATCGAGCCCCCGTCCACTACACAAGCTGAGCTTGACGAACGAAAAGCTCTCCGAGCTCGCTTCTTGGTGCCTCGAGAAATCCTGGTGGATACGAACCGCGCTCAACTCCATGCCGAACGAGGAGGCGCTCCTGAACCCGCGATGCGGACGATTCTTGTGGTGATTGCCCCAGGTAAAACTGATGCAGATGACGAAGAGTTCTTTGAGCGATGGGGTTAGCGGCATCGGAGACTTTCCTCGCTGTCTAACTTACAGCGGAGCCGCAAGGAGGTGGGCTTGTGTTTGGAACGCTATCTTAGGTTTGAATTTACCAAATGCTAGGCGCGTCACCGGCTTCCTTTTGTGGTCTCTCACACGGGTGAGTTGACCGCAGCAGCTCACGATGACGCGGAACATAATGATCCCTTTGATCCAAAGCGTCCACGACGTCTGGGAAGTCGCACTGCAAACTCCCACGAGTTTTCAAGTCGCGGTATTCCCGCCACTTCACAAGATACGAAGTCTGACCCTGGTAGTGACCTCGACCAACAAAACGTTCCACATGATAGTTCACCACACCATTCTCGTCGAGAAGAGTCGGCGGCGGGCAATGACGACTGGGTCGATAACCGTCCGGTGACACGCGATGGTCTTCGAGCTCTTGAGGACGAGGTTCCTCGCGATCGAAAACTCCGCTGAGGATCATGTTGGGGTCGCATACCGCTGCGAGAAGACCTAGACAGCTTAAAGTACGTTGTGCACCGACTGCCTTACGTTGAAGACTATCGTGCTCTGTCGTAGCGGTTCCTGGCCGATGAGCAAACGAATGCATCGCTTCATGCGAAGGTGGAGCGTTTGGCCCCGTTGGAGATGGAGATTGTTGCAGTGCGTGCTCAAAGTAGTTGTTGTTTTAACACCAGGGGGACCGAGCGCTTTTGAGTGCCGCTCTGGTGTCAACGCTTCCGCTTTTACTTGCCATGGATCCCGGTACGGTTGGAGCAAGCCCACTTCAAACATTGGGTGGGTGCGCATCCCTCCCTAAACGCAAAGGCCTCGCGGCCACAGCCTTGAAGGTCCGATAAACCGTGGACGGAGCTACTCTTATAAGCAGCAAAAGTCGCATGGGTAGGAATATTTTTAAGTAAAACCAGTTCTCGGACCTCAAAGTTTTTAACATTTTCTCTACCTCTTCCGTCTGCATATCTTGTGGTGAGCCATTGCATCGCTAATGTATCGTAATACACTCAGGATGGTAGACAGAAAGCAAACTGTGAGAGGGCTGGCATCAAATAGCCCTTCCCCCACTAAGCCCTGAAACAAGGGGTGGCGGTGTTAGCGGGACGCGAGGATGAATGAGCCCGTTCACGTTGACCGTTGTGTAGCCGGCAGTCGTTTGCACTGCATTTTTCAAAGTAAACTTTACAAGTGACAGCATGGCGCTCCAGCGCCTTGGATTGCAAGGCAAAGAACGTCCATGACGACACAATTCACGCGCTGAGTCTGGCCATCGGTCTGTGGATAGTCCGCTGTTGACATAGTCAACTTGGTGCCCAGCAGAGACAATTGACTCCGGAAGTCCATGCTGGCTCAAGACTCGATCCACAAACAGTGTCGCTGTGCCGACACCGTCGATGGTGTCCAATACCGCCGCAAGATGAGCCATATTGCTCAAACGGTCGACAAAGACAACCACACCCGTGTTCCCCATCGAGTCCTTTGGCAGGTCAAACACAAAGCCCATACTCATAGACTGTCAACACCCGTAGAATACCAGAAAAACTGACCAGCGGCGCCGCCGCATTCGGAGAGGGTTCCCCCTTTGACATATCTCACTCGTGCGGACATTGGTACATATACGTTTGTTCAGCTTGGGCTACCAGTAGTGGCAACTTACAGAGCTGTGGGTCTTCTCAAGACCAATATGACCACTGAGTGGGGTGTTGTGGGCGTTATAGCGAATACAATAGTTCAAGTTCTCAGCGTGAGGAACCACAGTTTGTGGCGTATTTGTCGTGTCGTGGCTATAAAACAGCAATCCATTATTCAGAGAATTTCGGTGCAACCGTGCACACAATCGCGACGACAATTTCTTGTCCGTGTCTCCAAACTCCTTGCCCCCGAGAGCACGTAGCAGCGCTACTTACAAATCATCACCCGCATACGCGGCGAGGATCAAATCTGCCACGGACGACGTCACTGTCGTGACATGAGCAAGCTCATAATCTGGTTGTCGTGACAACGCATCAACCAAAGCATTCTGCGTTCCTGGCTTATATTTCACCTTGAAGTTATATTCGGCGAAGAAGAGCCACCTGGCCATCCTCTGCAAGAGGTGAGGCGACTGAGTTGCATCGTGTAGTGACGCATTATTTGTGTAAATCACGAACGGCTTGGGGCCCAACAGGTGCACCCTAAATCTGACAAGTGCATACATTATCGCATGTAATTCCTTGTCACGGACTGGTTAATTCCTCTCTGCAGCCTGGTGCTGGCGAGATTCGAACGCGTGCACCTGATCTCGCCCCTTAGCGTCTGCTTGTCGCGATGGCACAGAAGTGTCCCAGACGACATTAGAAGTACGATCAGGGTCTGGTAACGCCAGAATTGGTGCGTGAAGGAGATAGACTGTCTTTGAACCCGTTAAAAGCCTCCCGATGCTTGGTGTCCAAATACCATTCCGCATCCTACAAAAGGGGATTCGACAATGGCGTGCCTTTTCCGCATCTTGTGCAAGTAGTTGGCGAGGCCATTCAACTTTCGCAATTTCTTTTGGTTCTTTAAACCGGCCAGTTCACAATGGCCTTGACCTTAGTAGAGTCCGCTCGAAGCACCCTACGAAGGGGATTTCCTCGGTGCCAACGGTGCACTTGTCTGCATTAACATACAGCTTATTCTTGCGCATGCACTCCGTACCACTCTAAAATGGACGATATGGTTTTCCTCATCCGTCCTCCCGTGCTTTGCACAATTGTGAACGAAAATGTCGTCAAAGTATGTTGGTACATACGCCCGATGGGGCCTGAACATCTGCCAAACGACGATTTAATGTAGCTGGTGTATTTGACAGCCCTCGGGGTATCATAAGTCACTCTTAGAGCACACCACTCAGAGTACTCACTGTTGTCAGCGGAATATCACTCGCTCTCATGAGCAATTGGTAATACCCATCGACCAAATCG
>NW_020189861.1:143147-148969 GCF_900000015.1 Plasmopara halstedii
ATTTGAACTCATGGAGTCGGCGAGTCATCATCACACGGGTGTGCATCGTGGTCCGGTTGTAATACTCCCGAAGAGTTCTTCATGCTTGAACTGCCGAGGTCGCCGAGCGAATTTTTGTCCGGTGCTCCAACGACACGCCCCGGGCGATTCAACCAAGCGCCTTCATGTCGTTCAGCAACCACGCCGCCGTCATCTCTGCTTCCTGCTTCAACGTCTGCACATGATCCAGCAGTCCCTTCCTCGCCAGCGTCATGCGCATGGCAAACTCCCACTGGAAGTAGTTGTCGCTTTCCAGGAGGACTTTAGCCTTTTTCATCGACATCAAGGCGGCGTCTTGTAGCTTAGAAGTCTTGTGCGGCTGTTAACGTGTTGAGTAGTGGAAGGCAAATGCCGAAGTGAATTAGTTAGCAGCTACACAATCTACCCTTCCTACATGTCTGTAACTACATTCCTGTGCGCCCTTCTTGTTCCCTGTTCCTCTGCAGTAGCCGCCCTTGATCTTCGCCCTGCGACGCCCCGACAAGATGAATAGTCGCGGGAAGGAGTTTTGGAATTGATTTAGTCACATCCAGCACTCACTTCATTATCACCCAATTAGATCTTGCCATACATGATTTGCGGATCCCAGTCATCAATCGTCGAGTCAGTTTGCTCGTCCAGCTCTTATTACGCGGCGCCACTTCAACACATCATCTCCTCCTTCTCCAATGACTACACAATGTTTACCGTACAAATGAAGCCTTATCAAAACAATAGAATTTCCCCCCCACTCGAGGCCCCTAAGCCTTGAATACTCCTGTCCTTTCTCTGGAGTAAAGGGTTGCTCAGTCACAGCAATTGGCTGAGATGTCGATACATCTTCAGCGCATCACCCAATGTGTGGGTGGCTCGTGTGTTATCGCAGTGTATGTTGAGTAAACCCAGAGATACGTTTGCGTTTATTCTGGGGAGGGTTAAAAATATCGCATTCCTCTCTTTCGTGTGAGCAAAATATGCTTTATATGGCGAGAGTGCTAATTTTTCCTCATGGTTTTCATAAAGGTTGTTATAGAATAAAGGTATTTCAAAGCTTTAATTTTGCTACATAGGCTAGCAGGACAGATGACAACAATTCGATCAATATCAGTAATTTCTTTACTCGCTAAGGCCGAAAATACTTTGTAAAGGTGGCAATGCAATATGACGCAAAGATAATTGGGACATTCAAAGATATCATATAAGGAATGAGCTACACAAATTCAATGAGTACGAATATTTCTCTCCAGCTCCGCGTTCGCCTTATGAATGCGTTGTGAAAAGAATCGCTCACTACGTGATTAACATGTTCTGTTTCAATACAGGTTCCGTAGATGATTTGGTAAATGAAAAGCACGTTGCTGACACTTTGCTTCAAGTGAAGGTCTTGATTCAGGGGGAGATTGCCAAAAACAGCGATGTTGGTAATATACTTTGTCGAAATAGACTGGCCATCTACCGGTAATGGTGACGTTGATAGCCGTAACGTGAGATTCGTTGATCAAGACTATTATCTCAGTATTACTCAAATCACTCCAATAAAGCCAGTAAACAAATTTTTACTGACGGGTTGTCAGCACTTATCTAAGGCCCACAACCTTGCTAAAGCCTTTCCACGTGAACGTGTTTTGTTTTGGTCGCCTATTTTTTGTGCCCACCGAACAGTTTGTATACTTGCATTTCTAGGGAGTATCACGAACCTCATCTTAATTCTGTAATTGCAAATAAATCATGACAAAAATTACGGCGTTGGGTATCTAGTAAATTAAATTTGAATACGAACTGAAAAAGAAGGTGATGATAAAATGCCTTCTCTAACAGCTATACAAATTGATATATAAGTGCTCCTTGTCCCAAAATCTTCCGTTAGCACAAACTAAGTTGCAGCACGAATAGCATCATTAATGCGTGATGCTGTCATTGTCACATCATATGACCTCCACGTGACGTGAATGTTTGATCGTCAATGATTAAGCTGAAAAGTCTCGGCCTTTCGAATCGGTATGGAAAGATTGCTATCTTGCCATTTTTTGAGCGAAATGTGGCGCCAAGGCATCGTGCGCAATGATGCATTCTGTTAAAATCAAAAATGGCGTAGAGCTTAGCGGGTATCGTGAACATGACACAATAATACCTCATTGCAAGTGACCTCTTAACCTTAACTTGATACTCTTCTCTGCTGGTTATCGTCTGCCAAGATATAAACGCATTAGCTTGTATATAGTTTTAAACATCTGCTCTAGGAAACATGGTCTATGGTAAAAGCCAGAGCGTACAGACGCCGTAAATTGGCCTTAGTAATTTGAAGAAGTGAGACTATGAAGCACACGATGCTTTCTTCATTGGCTTAGAATATTAGCCACTACATCGATTCCATCTGCACCACCGGCCTACCAGCAACGCTTTCGCGAGGTCTACCGGTAGGTGATACATTCACTGAAGCAACTCAGAAAGGCTATTTTGTCGGCACCAAAGTCATACTTATCTATATTGGTGAATAAATTATTCAAACATATACACACACTCCAGCACCACTCGCAAGTATTCAATGCGATTCTCCAAATACGATTCCCCGTTCTCTGCACAAGGAAGAATGGCTTTATCGTCGATTTCGGACTGTGCATAACCGCGATATGACCTAAATAGCTTAATCGATGGATAATTAAGCGTCGCTGATGCGCTAGAATTACCTAAGTAGAACCTCCTCATATCCTGAGCTTGCGGGTTAAAGGCGTTCATTTCATTTCACCAGACACCGGTATCATCCATTCAATGCGCTATCACATACCGCATGAAAGTAGTCCACCTCTTGTGTATCCAATATATTTAGTGAAAAATGTCTCTCCCATTACAGCACTTAGCTAAAACTAATTGCCCAGGCGCCATTGCAGCTCATTATTTGGTCTACTCTCTATCAAAAATTCCAGGCGACCAGTTGGGGCTGCGCAACGCTACGCATTTTCCAGATGATATGATGCTCCTTTTGCACAACGCGCAAAGAACACGATACACGACTGCTCTTTTACCAGCATGCAGTACTCAGGGTAATTTCTCACGGAGATTACGTTTTTAATTGGTGCACAGTCCTGATGACTGGTGATCTGTTGGTTCAGAAAGCGCTCACTGAGCAATTTTTGGACACTCGATTTGCTTCTTGTTAAAGATGTGTGCTCGTATGCATAGGCGTGTCAAGGGTACACCGCGGCTAGGCGGGAGACTTCGGATAGATTGATACTATACTGCTTCAGTCTGCGAATGCCGGAGGTACTCCTGCGCCTGCAAACGACTAGGCTCAAACGCATTAGGAGCGGGCGGTGCATCCTTATGAATTTCACGATGGGTTACTAAACTTCTCTATGCATAAGAATTGAGCTTGTTGGGTTCGGTCTGTGCCAAAGCGTTAAGATATCCTTATATTATGGTAAGTTCTCCAATACAATGGCTACCAGAAACCCATGTTGGCGAAACAATTTGTTGGAGAATTGTTTGGCTGTACCTAACTGATTACACTATCTACGGTAGCAGCAAAATGAACCATCTTGCTACGGCTCCAAATTACCACTTGAACGAACGAGTTTTCTCACAGACCGAAAATGGAGCTCATACAAATGGAGTGCCAGCACTCTTTCAGAACAGGCAGGCAGGCCAAGGACGCGAACGCATTTGGCGAAGTTTTTACCCGTTGGCACGTTTCTCACGCCAGACATATGGGCTTACCGTTTACACAATCATGTAAGGCTACCATTATAAAGAGTGCAGTGTCCTATACCTGAGGTTCTCTTTATGAGGTACACTACACGCCGAATGTCATGTGGGACAGTGCTGCACTAAAAGCAAGCTTTAGGGTAATGCTGAGTAATAAAGGAAGCGACATTCTGTAATCAACTTCTTCCATTCTAGATTCTTTGGCAGCGCAAAATACATGACGCGTCTGACCCATACGCTGTACGCGATGACTTCTAATTGATAACAACACCGTTACGACATGCGGCAATTCAGAGTATGGCGGCGCAAAAACACATCCGCAACCACATTAGGCCGAATTGACCCTTAATTCTCCTCGACATCCTCTGTAAGAGATGTTGCGATGATGATGCTATGCCCACACGACGCCTGATCTTTGTATATCACAAACGGCAAAGAACCATGCAGGTATAGCCTCAACTCAACGAGACCATCCCTCACTGCAAGTTCTTTCCTGTCACGAAGTAGATAGCACTTTTCAGAACCTTTCAGCTAGCGTGGCTTACACGCCAACGCATGACCATGACCATTGGCTTGAAGGAAAGCATAGCCTTTTACAAAATACTGAAGCTTTACAGACAATGAGGAATAGCCGGTTGGGATTAGGAAAAAATTAAAGTGGAGGACGCACGAGGCTGAATTTAAGCTTTAAAGGCCCTCCGTTTCGTAGCTAACAATACCAATTTATATCTTTTGATACGGTAAAGGGCAAGAATTCGTGCTTGACGGCATAGTTTGCTCTGTATTAGAGCAATCAGATAAAAACTAGACAGTCTACAATGATATCTGTCTCCGGACAACTTCATCAAAATGTCATTTGACCTTCATCCCGGTGAACGAAATTAATGATGGGAGTTCGTTGGCGCCAAAAGCACACTTGTATATGATGGCGCAGTTTTTTTTAGCCTATACATTTGAGAGGCGGTCTTAGATGTTTACTGTGATCCTCAACATCCGACTTCTATGGCGAGTATATTATCAGACGTGATTGTTGATTTAGCACGATGCGGTGGAGAGCAGCGCCACTACACGTTCAAAGGTCGCTGATATTTTGGATAGATCGCGTGGCACACCAAGCATACTCAGTCATTTTGATCGGACAACTCACTGCATTGAGAAGGATGTCACTATTTCACATAAACACTTATGGATATCCATCAAATAATCAAATACGCTAGACACAACACGTCCGGCCATGCTGCCCGCTACCCATCATTTCTCCTTTTTTCTCAGGCACCGATAAAGGAATTAACAATGTTTTAAAACTGTATCGTGCTCGCACCGAAAGGACATCAATTTCGTCACACTGTTCCCTTGGAAAGGCCATTGTCGAGCAGCGCGGTATTTGGTTTTGGGTACCAAGTCAATTTCATGATGCGCTCCTCTATTTGGAATTAATCACGAGCTGGGACTCTCGTCACCACGTCGTGGTAATCCTGCGATAAAAAAAGAGAACGCCCGTTTGATGCTAGAGAATAGCTAATCACCGCTCACATTAAGCGCTCTTTTTGTGTCCTCGGAGACAGATTCGTTTCTGGCGGATAACGAGCTCAGTTTCGACTCTGGTACTGACTATGCCATATAGCCAGGCCTCTCTAAGTACGGCAATCTATAAATAGAATCCGTATATTCCGTATTTGGTTTTTTTAAATGCTCCGTTTTCTAAAAAAATAAATAAATCATTCTGATCTCCGTCACGCCGTTTCGCCATACTAGGTAGTCACTTCCGTGCTGATTTGTTTTTTTTGTGCATCCATCAAGATGTCTGAGCCCGCAGCAAAGCTCCCTTGTAAAGCTGGTGCCCGTAAGACTCCGTTTCAGACGAAATATATCTTGCAACACGGTCTCTCGATCACCGCTCGTGACCCGCAGTCGTTCCAGGTCGTCGCCCTTCGCTGCCAGTTCTCTATATGCTTTGGTCGTGAAGGTGCTGCCAAGAAATCGTCAACATCGTGGTCACTTGAAGGCCCGCCTTTCAGAACTGACGATTATACGCAGCACCATTGTCTGAATCATAAGAGTAGATGGGAGGAGTATCAAAATCTGTCACCTGAAGAGAAATC
>NW_020189861.1:148979-149130 GCF_900000015.1 Plasmopara halstedii
GAGTGCATTTGCCGTCTGCCGTCGTAGCCGCATCAAAAAGATACGTCTTGATAGTTCAAACACGCTGTAGACACTCTGCAAGCGGTTCAAGAGACAGGTGATATGATATCGCAGCTGCTGACGACGTGACGAACGTCTGGATATGTTCACC
>NW_020189861.1:149140-149241 GCF_900000015.1 Plasmopara halstedii
ACCTCTCGTTCGAGTGCGCCGCCTGCGGGACCGTCGCCGGTCTCTGAAGTTGATCGTCTCCGTCAACGAGTCCTGGTGCTTGAGATTGCACTGGGACTTGG
>NW_020189861.1:150319-150568 GCF_900000015.1 Plasmopara halstedii
AGTTTGCTGCGGCACTTCGCCGCGCTGAGCGCCCCATTCCGACCGTGCAGGTTGTCTTCCTGCCTCATGCGTACGCTGCACGTATGCGCGGCCTTGGCCATGCCTTTGCTGCACGGGCGAATGACTTAGCGCATCGAAGTGCATCGGAATACCCCCTCGGCCGTTGCCAAAAGCGGGAATGGAACATTCCGGACTCAATTGCTCCAAGCATACGCTCGTCCTCGTCTCGCTTCACTTGCGAGGCCTCCA
>NW_020189861.1:150874-151739 GCF_900000015.1 Plasmopara halstedii
CTTTTTTCCGTGAAACGGGGGTCTCTATCAGAGACAATCGACTCTGGGAGTCCGTGTTGTCGGAAATTACGATTCATGAACAGCGTAACTGTACCAACCCTATCGATGGTGTCTGGCACCGCCGCCAAATGAGCCATCTTGCTCAACCGGTCGACGAATACCACGACACCCGTGTTGCCCGCCGAATCTTTCGGCAGGCCAACCACAAAGTCCAAACTCATGGACTGCCAGCACCCAGTGGGCACCGGTAAGCTGGCCAGCGGTGCAGTCGCATTTGGAGAGGGTTTAACCCGTTGACACGTCTCACACGTGCGCACATGGATGCTCGTCCATTTGTACAGCTTAAACCACCAATAGTGGTGACTCACAGAGTTGTACATTTTCTCACGACCGAGATGACCACTGAGTGGCGTGTCGTGACCCCTCATAGAGGATGCGGTATTTCAAATTCTCATCATGAGGAATTACAATTCGTGGTGTATCCGTTGAAACGGTGTTATAATATAGCAAGCCGTTATTCAACGAATATCGGCGCAATCGTGCACGCAGTCTTGGTGACAATTTCTTGTCCGAGTCTCCAAAATCTTTGCTCTTGAGACCCCGAAGCAGCGCTACACACATCCCATCACCCGCATACGCATCAAATTCGTCACAGACAACGTTACAGTAGTAACACGAGCAAGTTCGTAGTCGGGTCTGAATGACAACAAATCATCCAAAGCATTCTGCTTTCCCGGCTTATTCACCTCGGAGTTATATTCCGCAAAGAAAGATAGTCATCTAGCCATCTAGCCATCCTCTGCCAGAGATGGGGCGACTGAGTCGCAGTGCGTAGTGACGCATCATCTGTATAGATCACAAACGG
>NW_020189861.1:151749-183424 GCF_900000015.1 Plasmopara halstedii
AGTATCACACTTCTATTCAAAATACAGAAACTGCAGTAAAACATGATCCATTGCGCTTTCTGTGACGTTCTATGATGTACAAGTCCTCTATGTGTCGATAGGAACACTCCAGTCGCCGAATTGCTTTAAGTGAGTATCAATGCGCTCAACAACCTCGGAATCAAACCCGTCAATGCCACTCTTATCCAACATGGCAAGTTCTTTTGTCGTCAAGTAGACTACATTATCCGGGCGCAAAGGGCGATTTGTACGCCAGCGAGCCAAGTACAAACGATCATGGCCACCATTGCGCGTTCCGCTTACAGAACTGCGTCCCCGCCATATTTCTTGATAAATAAACTCGAGTTCATCTTTCCCTAGTTCGATTTTATGACCCTCGTGGAACAACACGTGTTCACGCTGCTGGAGCTTCTGATACAACTTGGTGCGTTGGTCGCGAGACAGCCGCGCAACTGCCTCCGGATTTAGCTTCTTGCCAGCCAAGTCGCAAAGGACATATGCTGCCATGGATTGTCCGAAGAGTGCAGGCATTGTTCCGAGCACTGGAATCACACGAATGCGAAAGTTTTCCACGTTGCCAAACTCTTCGGGATTCTGCGTTTGCACAGCATCCAACGGTAGCAATTTGCAGACACTTTTTTCACTTGAGAAAATGGTTGTGATCTCTGATGCCAAGATATTCTTCTTCTTCAAGAAATATCGAATCTTAGTCGCTAGAGGGTCACCTACCAGTAGACACAAAAAACGTCAGGCTTTACACTATAATATCATCCGGGCGAATACGTACGGACTGCATCTTTCAGCGAACCGATCTGTAGGCGTGTTGGGTCAGCTTTGGCACCAGCTCCAGTTGCCGTAATGACTTTCAGTCCCTTGCGTGATACAGCCTCCAAAAGCGCACATTTGGTCTTAACGTCGTCGATACAATCCAAGACGTAAGCCGGGGTGCCTTCCAGTAGTTCATCGGCACTGCCGGCCTCGAACATGACAGTCATGTCTTCAATTTTGCAATCCGGAACAATACTAAGAAGGTGGCGCTTCATGGCCGATACTTTCGATAATCCCACATCGCTACGAGTGGCAACCGCGTGGCGATTCAGTGACGACAGTGTGACGTTGTCAAAGTCAATGAGCCGCAACTTGCCCACTCCCGAACGCGCCAACATATGTGCAGCATGAGATCCCACACCTCCCAGTCCTATAATAATTATAAAAGCATTTTTGACCTTGGCGAAGCCTTCTGGACCGAAAAAGGCAGAGATACGGGAAAGCTGCTCCTCCAGTAACTCTTGGGTCGCGGCTTCTGTCCCACGACGGTTCGTTACAACTGATTCTGACAATTGTGTAGTGGAGTCACTTTGATGACGCGTAGTTTGGTATATATATTGTGCAGCAATTGCAGCTGCCGCGCCAGCGCCAAACGCAGCCGCGAGAGGGACAGTGCTTATAGCAACCATTCGCTTGCAGTGAATTTGCCCAATTACAGACGAAGAAAGTATCATTCAGCCATACCAATAGTATTATTATGAACGACGTACTATCTCTGACGGACAGCTGTTCTATTCTACGGTGCTCTGATGCTGATAACTACTGCTTCATTAGCTCTTCGATTGTCTTCTCTAGACATTGCTGCATGTAAATCCAGCACCGTAAATTAAAAAAAATTGGTGTGCGTAATCAAATTCTTACCAGGTCTTTTATGCGACCAAACAGCTCCGACTCCAAGCACTCAATCTATCAAAGGCACAGTGAGATCCGGCATTTGTGCACGATGAAGCATGTTTAGATTGTCAGCTAATATCTCACCACCTCAGAAATACGCCGACACGTCATTGGATCAGGTTCATTCATTTCTTCAAGCTGATGCACACAATTATTATTTGTTTTCCGTCCGCGATTTGGTCGTAATTTCGGGTTTTGGGATAAGCCCTGTTTGAAAGCACTTTGAGAATGCACAGAGCCAACATCATTCAAGCATTCCTCAAGTGACGTTAACGCAGCTTTGGCTTTTAAAGTACTGCAAAAAGAGTGCCTTCACAAAGCGTGTAATGGCAGAAATTAGCAAGAGCGAAGCAAGCACATTAAGCATCGTACTTAACAAATTGAAGAGCAGGATCTATAAATTCGTGCATTTGACCGTTTGGATCACCATCATCATCCCCACATTTAGGTACCCCGTTATCGACGACAAGCTTTTCAATAGCACCTGCATCTTCTTGTTGCAATGCAAACGTTCCATCTTGATGACTCATCGAGCTCTATATACAAACGACGATCGAAATCGCACAATTTTACCGCATGTCAAGTCTAAGCTGACCTGCATATCGATATTTGATAGATGGATATCCTCCTTGCGACGCAAACCATGAAAGGAGCGGTCTGGATCAGGACAGATTCGGTGAACGTGGTCATGAATCCAGTGCAAGAACTCAAAATGCTCTTGAAAAATACCCCGAGCTAATTTTGGTATAGGAATTTCCTGCATACGCATCAAACGCTCGCGTAATCACGTTAACAACACAAAATAGTAATTCATCGAAGAAAGCTTGCACCTTTCGAACATCGCATAGGTGAAATGCACACCGAAGCACCTTTAAGTTGCGCTCATTTTCTGTCTCAGTTCGAGCATGTAAATTTAATCGTTTCAAATTGACCTTGCCGGGGTAGATAGTATTAAAGATTTGGCAATAAGCGATGCCATCAGCAAGGTGCTCAATCTGTATGCTCATCGTAATATCGTTATGAGGGGGTATTGACGAAAATGGCGATTTCATCTCACTTTTGTGTAATCTGTCTGAAGAAACTCATTTAGCCACGCAAGCAATTCCAAGCGACCAATACCTCGCCATTTAAGCTTCCTTAGACTCATTTTAAACAGTCTGCCCGCCGTTTCGAGATACAACTAATAACTGTTAATCAGCTGAACTTTATTTGCTCAAGCCCAAAGATGATGTCTGTATTTATTTCAAACGCTTCTGAATAATTCCAAAACTCACAACGTATTTTTTACAGTTTGAAATAATCATTATTAGCTTTACTGAATTCGTCATCATGCTAAAAAGGAAGAGCGTACTCTTCACTCTCTTTTGCAATTTACAAAAAATTGTAATAGCAATATCCATTTATCTTCTTTCCGAACATGGGTTTGTCAGGGTATGTATCCTTTATTCACCGTACAGATATGTTGTTTAGATGCATTCCTCAGTAGCAACACTCATCTAACGCTTTGCCGGCCATTCATATCGCACCTAGTTTTGGCTTCAGAAGTGATAACATAAATGTTAGTACTGACTGTCAGCTGTGAGAACTGTTAAAGTATACAGTGTGTCCCCTACTAAGAAACGAAAATTATGCTCTTTAATGTCAATTGCAAATGTGGCTTGTGGTGCGTGTTCTAGTTTCAGCAATGTAAATGGTAGGCTGTGAATCTGATTGTTAGCTCGGTGAAGTTTCAATGCTTTTCGTAGCTCATATTCAACGACATTTCGATATTGTAAGACGGCGCTGTTTATAACAGTCTTTTAAACACAACGCACACGCTTGTGCGATGACGAAGCGATTCCGGACGTGGAGGAAGAAGATCAGTCCCAACTTGAAGGGAACTTAAGGCCTTGAAGTTAAATCTGCAGCTGAATTGAGAATGAATTATGGTTCCTAGCTTCAAGTAGAAGATCTCAAGGGCTCCTAGAGGTTTTATTAGTTAAATCCTGGGTCCTTGATTATCAAATCAAGGGTGTACGGAGGTCGAACCTCAGCTTCATCTAATATAAAATCTTGGGTGTACAGAGCTTGGACTTCGAAATAATAACAAACTTTTTCGAAAGACAGAGCACGTCGATCTCGTCACAAAAAAGGAACCAGCATTATGCATCACACAGAATGTTTGTGACTTCATATAAGGCGTCACGTATGCATTTGGATACACCATATTGTAATCTTCTTTTATAAACTCCAACAATGCATGCTGAAGGTACATAGATGTGCCTTCATGTGATGTCTAGGTGTCGATCATTACAGATATTTAACCAAGATTGACAGCGATTGGTATTTTGCTCGATGATACAGCACATACTTTCAATTGAATGTATGCTTACTAGGCAAGCGCGTTGCGAGCGGTAAGTACATGGTAGGTACCAACGTGTGTCACTCTCTGTTCAAGAATACTTCACTGCGCAGTTCAGCTCGTCTTGCCTTTCATGAATGACAGCACTTGTGCCTTATGTGCAAATGGAAATTATTGTTCTGCTTCATACAATTTGCATAATATCACCAAGTCATACATGTGTGAAACAATTTTGCAGAGCCATAGGTTAATCATAACTTGTATTTAGTCAGGACAAAACCATAAAAAAGTTTTAGTAAATGGTTCAGCCCATGACAACATAAATCGTAGAATGAAGACAATCATGTATTTAATCAATTAGATATAATCTCGTAAACAGCAAGAACATAGTATTATCTGCAAATTCTTCGGCTACAAATGTACTCGATCATAGTGATAAAAATGATTGGTGTTTAGTTCAGACAAAAATGGCACATTTTGCTGTTGAGAATATACTTAAAGAAGAGTGCGAATATGTATTCAATATATATAAAGGCCCTCAATATGAATATCACATCATTATTCGAAATATAGCAGTCGCACAGCATTGGTGGCTAAACACATCTTTTTTCCAGACCAGTAGTACCAGTCTTATAATCAAGATAAGGCCACAGACAACCTCATACAGTCCATAGGCATCCATATTTTTTAAGTAGTAACTGAGGACATCATAGCGTAAACAATTTAAACAAAGTAGTGATGTATCCGAATGGCAAGATTTTTTGGTATAAATATCATTTATTTCATCAAGTCTAGTCTTGGATTTTAGTTTTCTTATAATCATATATATATATATATGTGTGGATGCTGGGTTATTATCGTAAGCTAATCAAACCCCGTGTGATTCATACTCGGGTGTGTGTCATACATGTAGATGGTACCCGGTGTAGATCGTCACGAGTGATGCAGCCCGAACCAAGGCGTTCCCTTTTGCACACTATCGCAGCATTGCAAAACCTTTTAGATAAGTCCTACATTTTCAGCATCCCCACAGGGTTGGCATCCACACGCAACACATTTACTATACCATATGTCCTAGATTTAAGGTTGCCACAACTAGCGTTCAGCAGACACCTTGTTTATCTTCGGGCTGCTTCCAGAGTGCTTGAGATCATGGAATGTGGAAAAAAATTCATGTCACTTTCCACAGCAACATCAAACAAATTATTTTTCAGCTGCAACACTTCAAGGCTTTACGCACGCACGAGGAGTGCTACTATCGTCCTGGAATCTCCAAAGTTTATATACCTGGATCACCACAAATTCGTTTTACATTCCGTGTTGTCAACCCGGCAAGTGATCTTGATGTTCTTTCATCAACTGACATTGGGCACTCCGTTTTGAATGGCGCTCACATAGAGCAAAACCGTCTTAAAAATCTTTTGATCAAACCGATCGACAACGCCGTCAATGTATTAGATCTGCTTGACAGTAGCGTTATCCTTAAGCTATTATGATCAATCTCTTTTTTCTAAAATGAGCTAAGCCTCAACGATATAAAATGTATACTTCAATATCAGCTTTTCCTCTTATATGCCTCCTTTATATAGCTGTAATAACTCTGTCATTAGCAATTAAACATACTCTCGCCACGTTAATCAGCTCGTACATGCCCAAATCAATTTTTCGAAGAGCAAACATGTTTGCATACAGAATTACCGCAAAAATTGGTGGGTTTATAGGCAAAAGTTTTGGAAACTTTTTCTCGTGTATGGCACATCGTGTCACCACAGTTAATCAAAGCCACTTAAAAAGTAAATCTAGCCATGATCATATAGTAATTGTAATTGTTAACAGGGCTACTTGTTTTGTAAATCCTACTTACATCAGGCTTTTGTTATATGCTATAAATACGTTCCTTTGGTCCACACGATCGACGCAAACGTCTTACTAATTTGTAATTAAAAATATATTTGAGTTTTCTGGCCTTAGAGATGTCATCCTCATTTAAATGCTCAAAGCAAGATACACCACAAAATCGATTTGGTGCCAAACGAAGACTTACGCGCGATGACCTCTCCTCGTTGATTGTTGTAGAATGGACACGAATGCCACAGAATGCGTGAGGTCAAGGCATACAATGTGCTCAAAAGTACGGACGCATAGTTTGGAGGATTTCGGAGTTCACGAGAAATTACATGAGGAGTAATCTTCTTCACATCAATTAAACACAGAAAAGCGACCTTGTGCACATCATAACAAGAGTTTATGTAACGGGGTTACACGTACCCTTGAATTAACGGGCGGGCCACACACGATGGTGTGACCACACAGTGGTGTGGCTACACCGTAACAAAAAGGCAGTTTGCCGATAGTAATGCACATTACTATATTAATAGTGTTTGACTATAGATATTACTATATTAGTCGGCAAACTAGGCTTTAAATATTGGCGGCCAAAAACAATTAAATACAGATTCAATTTCAAACGGAAGAGTCCCTTTACCTTGGTTAAGACATTTAGTACACTTGGAGGCAGCGGATTGCGACCCGCTGCACTCGTAATGGTTCTTATAAAGAACGTAAGGTCATAGATTTCTTTAAGCAAAGAGCTATGGCAGCCTCGCACTTGGTACCACTTGTAGTCAATTTACGCCTGAGCCGTTACGACTGCTCCTCAGTGAGGATGGAGAAATACTCGTATTTGCCCCAGGGCATGCAGGACGGGCTTAACAAGCTGATGTCCCTGCTGGGTCCTGAGGGCGTGTAGCACCTTGTTGCGCAAGGACCCGAGGCGATAAGCGCACGCCTGGAGGCGTTTTTACATTATGAATACTCTGTTAGAGCAGTTACGGCAGAATCTGTCAGCGTCAGCGGTGTCATGACGCCACCGTCGACAACAATTTATTCCTCCCAACCAGGCCGCTCATGGTGAGCGTTAAAACCTTCGAGGGGAAGGATGCAGAGAATCTTTTGCTCTGGATAAGGGAGGCCGAGATGTCTATGACATCCGTTATGCTTCAAAGCGAGCAACAGGGCAAGAAGGAGTATGTGGACTTTGACCAAGAGTTGAAAACTGTCATTGCCGGAATAGCAGCCAATTTTCTCCCTGAGGTGGTCGCAATGACTGTCTTTATGGAAGGTCTCCGCATTGGTAAGACAAGAACGGAAGTTTTCCGTGTGCATCCGTCTTTTTTTGAAGAAACGGTGCATGTGGCATTGATTGCCGAATGCAACTTTAAGTCGGCACCACTTGGTTGGAGCGCACATCCTCCGAGCTTGTCGAGCGGGTCTGAGCCAATGGATCTCAGCAATGCTGAGAAAGAGGACGTGAAGCTCCGAGCTGCCGACAAGCGTATGAAAACTCGACTGTATTCTGTCTGTGGAGACACCCGTCACCTTCGGACTTTTCGGCTTCGGTTTTGTCGCGGAGAAACAAGAGGACTTAGTAGGCGTGGGGCGCCATACTGGGGAAGAACTGTGTTCTGTTGTGCCTCAAAGAGGTTAGGGTAGCAGGGCCCAGCCCCGGAGAGCTCCGTGCCCTTGAACACGGAACGTGTATGCAGATTGAGCGTGCTGGTGGTAACAGCGACCGTGAAGGCTATTGTCGGGCTATGGAAGATCCTTATCGATTCCGGGGCGTCGGGCAATTATGCTCGACGCTCCACGATTGAAAGGAGTCGGTTGTTTGCTGAGGCGCTGAAAGCGCGGTTGATTGATGCCATCACTGTATACTTAGCGACGGGGACTTGTGTCACTGTGCCGAGGGTTTCGGTGAACCTTGGTGTCAGCCTCTTGACTTTGATAGCGTGGAACGCTGCTTAGTTTTAGACTTGGTATCATATTATGATCTCATCCTTCGTATGGCATAGTTGGAACACCATGAACCAGTGATTGATCGGAGGTCGAATACCTTGGGCGCTACGCGCACGTCACCTGGTGGGGCTTTGGTGAGTTATGAATCCACCACTGCTAGGAAGCAGAAGCGCTATTGGCGCGAGCACTGAACCGGGACGGTCAATGTGCTGGGTATCGGAGTATCCGAGTTGTTGGACACCGAAGGTGTTTTGGACAAGAGACCCGAGCGTGGCTCGTGGGCTGAACGTGGAGTGGCACGTAGACCACTGAGCGCTGCTCAGGTATTGGAGCAGTCACTACATGCCAAGAGTGGCACCGTCGGCCAAGGTCTGATGTATCAAGGGCGAGGCCTTTGTGATGCGCGTGGAGAGGCACGTAATCCGCTTAGCACTGCTCACGTTTCGAAGCGGTTGCTGGATGTCATGAGTGGCATGGTCGGACAAGGTCCGAGGCATATTGGGCAAGGCCCTTCTGATGCGTAATGAGTGGCACGTTATCCACTGGACGAAGACTGCGGAAATAGCTGCTTTTCATTGGATATTGTTAAAAACATCAAGGCTCCGATGGTGCAGGGTGTGAGGATACTGGACGACCGTGTTGAGGACTTCAAAAGAGTGAACATTTTGCTTCCATATTGCAGTCTCTCCGTGCAGCGAGTTGCTCAACTTGTTAAATGGATATCAGAAACCACAATTATGTAATTATTTGACGCGTCTCATGAAAAAAAGCTTAGAACTATGGATTGCCAGCGCCTTGCCGGGAATTAAAAGACTGGCTACATGCGCCGACACATGTTGCGAGAATCATATCTTATTGTCACGACTCACACGTACGCAAATATGTATTTTTTCACCATGGCGAAAAAACGCTTACTGAGCAGTATGTATCCCCTCTTCCAGTTGACCACCCAAGAGGGTATTAGTAAACATTTCTGTACTTGAGGAGTTCGAAACTGTCGAGTGGGCTACTTCTGTAACACAACAAAGCTTTAAAATACAACTCAGCAATGCAAACGTACAATGCATTAGGGTTGTGACAAATCTAAAGAAGTCTTTTGGCTGTCAGGCCACTCATGCGGCCACTAATTTTGACAAAGCGCCTTTATTGTGCTAGGTGGGTTGCTTGCATTTACATTAATCTATGAGGGAAGATATAATTATGATACGATGGCTCGTTTTTGAAATTAAGTGTTAAAGCGGCTTTGTTCTTCCGTTTAGCTTTATTCAAATATATGTATGCTGCTATTGGTAGTAGGCTTCAAAATCTTTATTAGCGCAACATTTTGCCGATATTAATGTTCAAAGAAATGAGTGGCAACAACTTCTTCTTTTTATCCTCATCTCGACATAGTACGGAAACTTAAGTGCTTCGTTAAAGATAAAAGGGCGGATCATTTAATATAAAGCCATGTGTGCAAAACCTGTGCCTTGGCTTTGCGGTTCGACTTCAAATACTCTCGGACTGCCTTCTCAATAACGAAGAGACGGCAGTCAACATTGCCACATATATATTCAAACAACAGGTCGAAGCTGCAGCGGAGAATAAAGGAATTCTGTAGAGAACGGACGAGGTATCACAGCATAAATACCATCTGCCTATTGACATCTGTAACTCAGTAAAGACCGGGTCAAGCTACCACCTATTGGATCAAAAGACGTACATACAGTATTGTTTATATAACCACAATTTTTGTTCGGTGGGTCTAAGCCAAACAAGTTGCTGTAACGTCCAATTTTTTTATAATAAACAACTTATGGCCTGTCGGTCTGGCACGGTGGTAGTTTCATGCACTCCCTTTACAAAGCCTGAAAAAAAGGCAAAAAGTCCGATTGGCCATGCAGCGGGGCTTCCGTAGCTCTTTGCTTAGAGGGATCTGAGCTATGGTCACCGACCTTACGTGATTTATAAGAATCAGTACGAGTGCAGCGGAACGCAATCCGCTGCCCCCAAGAGAACTGAAAAATTAACCAAGGTAAAGGGACTTTTTCGTTCAAAATCAAAACTGTATTTAACTGTTCTTGTTGCGGCAGTGCCTTCAATATCTAAATTCCTAGCTTTTCCTAATTATTAGAGTAATACTCAATCAATATAGCAAAATCTAATCAATATAGTAATATGCATTACTCCTGGCAATCCTGCCACGTGGTGGCTTCTTGTTACTTTGTAGCCACACTACTGCGTGACTACACTAAATGTGTAATGCACACCTATGTACGGTCGCACAATCTTGTGCAACCCGTCGTTTCTTACAAAGGTACATGTAACCCGTTACACTTTCACCCTCCCATCAAATTTGTGAATATTCGCATTAAATGGTCGTCTAATATGAGACTCGCGTGTGAGACACCTTCGCTTTCATAAGAACAACTTTAAACCTTCTCGGATCTATATGCACAGTGTCTACGACACGCAAAGCACCCAAGCTAGCAGGTAGCGAGGGCGCCCACGGGCAGAGTCCTTCTTCTTCTTATGCACAAGGTGTTTATCCGGTTAGTACGTCTGCGGCTTAGCGGGAAGCACATCCCAAGCCCTCGGCAGCATGCCGCAGCACAACGCGCACGCCACGGGACACGGATATCCTCGTCGAGGATTCGGAGGAAGCCGACTTCGAGTTGGACACTCTTTTCCCAGCAAGGGATGACGAGGAAGATGAAGTTGGCTAACGGCGCGACGTGAGCCTAGGTCAAACTTGCGGACACCATGTCTATTTCCTGACCTCTCGGCTTCAGGGGAAGTGGTGTTTT
Source organism: Plasmopara halstedii (assembly GCF_900000015.1). NCBI lineage: Eukaryota > Oomycota > Peronosporomycetes > Peronosporales > Peronosporaceae > Plasmopara > Plasmopara halstedii. The sequence goes on from NW_020189861.1 coordinate 162,394, forward strand.
CATCAATTGCCTTGACGAGGCACAGGAGCAAAAATTGGAGGCTGCTCACAGGGCGACTCTGTTGCGCTCGTTTCCACATTCGGTCTTAGATTATCATGTGGAATACGGCTTTCACTCGGCGGATCGCGCTACTGAAGCAAACGACGCGAACACTCGATCGTTAGGCGTTAACGTAGTCGGGCCCCCGGCCACTACACAAGCTGAGTTGGCCAGCGAATAGCCCTGGGAGCTCGCTTTTTGGTACCCCAAGAGATGGATCGGTACCGCACCCGACTTTGAGCTCAAAAAAGAGGTGCTCCTGCCCCCGCAATGCGAAATATTCCTGTGGTGCTCGCCCTGGCGAAACCGCTGCAGATACCGATAAGCTCTTTGAGCGATGGGTGCAGCGGCACCGGAAACTTTCTTCGCTGTAAGGTATACAGCGAAGCCACAAAGAAGCGTGCGCATCAAGCCCCATCTTGGATTTGGGTTTGCCAAACTCAGACCGCAACGCCGATTTCCTGCGTATTGTCGCCCTGTTTCATTTGAAACAACCCATAATGCACCCACGAGCTCTGTCGTTTTTCACACGGGTAAGTCTAAGACCACAGCCTTTAAGGCCATAGCTTGAGTCAGCTCATCGCCCTTCGGCTTCCCGGGATATGGGGCGTGCGAAGACGCAGAGCGTCATGACCCATTTGATCATAAGCGTCCACGACGTCTGGGTAGTCTTGCCGAAGTGGCACTTTAAACTCCCAGGATCTCCAAGACTTTGGGTATCCCAGCCACTCCATAAGATATTGGGTTCGACCCTGTCGACGACGTCGATCCACAGGCGTTCCACGGGATAGTGGATGCCACTATTCTCATCGAGAAGAGTCGGCGGCGGACGATGACGACTTTGACGATCGTCGTCTGGTGACTCACGATGTTCTTCGAGCGTTGGGGGACAAAGTCAGTCGTCATCGGCATTCCGCCGAGTATCTCTCCGAGGTCGCCTACAGCTGTGCCGAAGACTCCAAGATTCTAAAGCACTTTGTGCACCGACTGCCTCACGTTGAGGATTATCGCGCTCTGTCGCTGCGGATCCTAACCGTTGAGCAGAGGAATACGTCACTTTGAACGACGGTGGAACACCTTGCACCGTTAGAAACGGAACTTATTGCACTCCGTGCTCAGAATCAGTTGCTGATTCCGCTTCTGGGTGGCCGAACGCCCCGCTTCCGCGTTCACTTGTGCCGGATCCTGGTACGGCTCAAGCGAGTCCACATAATCACATGTATAGTGCAAATAATGCTAACAAGGCACGGCCCCTCGCCAATATTCATAATTAGTATGGCAAATTGTGCTGTTGTGATATGGTATGGCTATATAGGCGGTCTTCAAGACTGTACATGGAAATTAAACGAATCACCGGGTGGATGAGCATCCTTCTCAGAAGGTTCAGACTATACGCTAAGCCTCGCTTGGCCACGACTTTAGAAGGTCCAATAACTCTTTGACGGAGCTTCGTCGTAAAGGCAGCAGAAATACATGTGTAGGGTGGTTCTTGGCATTATATAGACAGGTCCCCGACCTGCACGTCCTTCTCGGAAGGTTCAGCTTATACGCAAGGCCTCGCTTGGCCACGACCTTAAAAAGTCCAATAAACCGTGGACGGAGCTTCGTCCAGAGACTGCATGTGTAGGAAAGGTTTTAGCATTTAAAAACCGGGTCTCCGACCTCAAAAGTCTCCACGTTTCTTCTGCTTCTCCCATCTGCATATTCATGTCTTGGCTTTCAGCCGTCGCATCGCGAACGTTTCGTAAGACACTCACTCTAGTAGACAGGAAGCCATCAACTTCTTTACGGACGGTGAGGAGGCTGATAGCAGCTAGCTATTCGGCTATGGCTTCCCTACTAAGCCCTGAGCCATGGGATGGCGGCGTCAGCGGGAAACGAGTAGCAACAAGTCCGTTCACGTAGGACGGCGTGAAGCCGGTAGACGAATGCACTGCATTCTCCGGAGAAAAAATCTACGAGTGGCAGCATATCGCTCCAGCGTCTCGGCGTCTCAGCGCAAACGCCGCAAAGAACGTCGTCAACGACGCGATGCACGCGCTCAGTTTGACCATTGGTCGGCGGATGGTCCGCTTTTGACATAGTCAACTTGGCGCCCAGCATCCCAAAGATCGTAGACCAAAACTTCCCAGTAAAGTGCGGGGACTCTGTCAGAGAAAATTGACTCCGGGATTCCATGATGTTGAAAGACATGATCGACAAATTGCGTTACTGTACCCTCACCGTCGATGGTGTCTGGCACTGCCGCGAGGTGAGCCATCTAGCTTAAACGATCCACAAAGACCACCACACCCTTGTTGCCTGCCGAGTCTTTCGGCAGGCCAAACATAGCGTCCATACCCATGGACTGCCAACACCCGGAACGTAACGGTAAACTGACCAGCGGCGCTACCGCATTCGGCGAGGGTCCCACCCTCTAAAACGTGTCACACGGGTGCACATATGTGCTCGTACATTTTTACAGCTTGGTCCACCAGTAGTGGCAATTCATAAAGCTGTACGTCTTCTCACGACCGAGATGACCACTGAGTGGAGTGTCTTTAGCTTCATAGAGGATACGGTATTTCAAATCCTCATCGTGAGTAACCACAACTCGTGGGGTATCCGTCAAATCAGTGCTAAAATACAGCAACCCGTTATATAACTAATATCGGTGTTACCGCGCGCGCAATAACGCCGACAATATCTTGTCTGAGTTTCCAAACTCCTTGGGCTCGATAGCCTGTAGCAGCGCTACATACATACTGTCACTCGTGTATGCGGCGCGGATCAAATCCGACACCATCGCCGTGACAAGAGAAGCTCATAAGCCGGTCTGCGGGACAATGCATCAGCCAAAGCATTCGGCTTTCCTGGCTAATACTTCACTCCAAAGTTATATTCTGCAAAGAAGGAAAGTCACCTGGCCATCCTCTGCGAGAGGTGAGAATCGCAGTGCATCATGATGCATGATCTGTGTAAACCACAAACGGCTTTGAGCCAAGCAGATGCACCGTGAAGTTGACGAGTACATACTTCATCGTAAGTAGTTCCTTGTCATAGACTGGGTAGTTCCTCTCCCGCAGCGTTAAGCTGGCTAGATTCGAATGCGATCACCTGATCTCGACCCTCGGCGTCTGCTTTCAGCAGCAGTGCACAGCCAATGAAAAAGTCCAAAGCATCACAGACGAAATTAATAGGACGATCAAAGTCTGGCAAGGCCAGTATTGATACAAGAAAGAGACTATCTTGACCCTGTCAAAAGCCTTCTGACGCTCGGTGTCTCAACACATTCCTTTTCCTTCTTAAGGAGATTAGACAATGGCCGTGCTATTTCCGCATATTTTGCGCTATACTTGTGGAGGAAGCTGGTGAGGCCAAGCCACTTGCGCAAGTCCTTTTCGTTCATTGGAACCACCAGTCCACAATGGCCTTGACCTTAGCGAGGTCCGCTCGAAGGCCACGCTTCGCAATGAAGATCCCTGAAAAAGAAATGTCTTCCGCGCCGAAGATGCAATTATCGGCCTAAGTATACAGCTAATTCGTGCGCATGCAATCGCGCACCGTCTTAAATAGGCGATGTGGTTTTTCTCATCTGTTCTCCCTTGCCCCGCATGACTATGGACGAAGGTGTCGTCGGAGTATGTCTGTGCATACGCCTAAACAATTGCGTCACAAGACGATTAAAAAAACAGCCCTTGAGGCATCACCAGCCACTTCGAGAGCATCCCGCTTAAAGTACTCATCGCTGTCAGCAAAATATCACTCGCTCTCATGAACAATTGGTGATATCCATCGACCAAGTCGAGTGCGTTGACTTTGATTAGCCAGCTATATTGTTCTGGTGAAATCCTTTCTAGGAATTGGCGTTTGTGCCGGAATGGTGGCAGCGTTTAGCTTATTGTAAGCGTCAATGATACTCCACAGGACGTTCGGCTCCTGGACACAAAGTGGGTGTCCAATTGGGAGACTTGCTTTCACGCATCATTCCTGCCTCGTGCTTCGCAATGAAAAAGGCGTCAATGACGTCACACTGCTCTTTGGGCAGGAGCCATTGGCGTGTTACGCAGTATTTGGTTCCTAGAACCAGGTCGATCTCATGACATACACCTCGGTCCAGAGGTAGAACCGACGGCGGGTCTTTGAAGACGCCGTCTTGGAATTCTTTTACTTAAGGTATAGTACGGATCCAAATCCGCTTCGCAATCTCTAAGTGCCTTCCAGGACAGCTTCATCCAGAAGCGACGACGAGCTAATCTCCTTGTTCGGTCTTTCAATGACCACCTCGGATAAATTGCCTGCCTTCAAGTATTGCTAAACTCTTCAAAGAACATCTCGTCCAGCTCAAGAAGAGCACACACTGCCTCGTGGGTGACGTCGCCGTCTTCCTCTTCCGTCATACCGTTGACAGGGGTATATAGTTGTTCGCTATCATCCACAGTAGACACACCCTGGGTCGTGCAACCAAATCCGCGGATTCCCACCGTTTGCAAAACGCGAATACCGCTGGAAACTCGCTGAATGTACACAAAATGCTCTTTCGATTTGTACATTTACCAGCGGAGGATCGGGTTCACTACGATATCAAAGATACTCGCGAAGTACGTGCGGTCATCAGTCGAATCCACTACGAAAGGAAGAGGGAATAGAAAAGAAGAAGACAACGAAGCTCGCACGAATCTTCGTTCGCTGGATAGCCCAGACAGTTCACCAAGAATTCCTTCCGACCGTGGACGTTCCTATTTGCCACCACGTTCTCGACATGGTAGTATCGATTTTTCGGTCGATCATGAATAGGGGAAAGGTCTCGAAGAGGGCATCTATCTGTTTCTTTGTCTGATCCTAAATTGCGATTGACGCAGGTGGAGAAATCTTTTTTCGTGGTGAGCCGGCGGATGATCGAGGTGTTCGATCGCGAGTCGAGGACGCTATGAAAGAACGATAGTGTAAGCATTTTCATGGTGTGAAACTACTCGGTACGGAACAAAGAAGCGAGGTCACAGCTTTGAGCATCCGAAGCTCGAAACCGCATCGTCTGATAGGCAGTTAGTACTAAGTAGAACATAAGCCCTAGCAATAAAATACATTTTGCCTTGATGCCTTCATCTATCTGCGTATTCCTTGTGCAGATCTTGCGCATTCGCCATCGCATCTCGCACCCATGTTATCACATTCATATGACTCATGATGAACGAGTCTAGGGCGTCCTTGTACTTGCGCATTACATTATTGTCATTGATTGCATCGATTTACCGAGCTCCTCCCTCACTTACGTCAGAGGTACCACCCATCGCACAAAGCGGTATTTGCAGGTGTCGTAAGCCATTTATTGAAAATAACGCAAACCAGCGGATGAACGAACCAAATTGTTCATAGCGAACTCAACCAATGGATACCACAAATTCTATTCTGCGGAATATTTCGCAAAGACGTTTCTCCACACACCGCCAACCACTTGGTTGGTATGCTCTGTTTGCCAGGCGGTCTCCGGGTGTACCACGTGGACATATCCAAGCGAGTGCCTGAAACTCAAGACAATTTTTTCACAAACCATTTGTGAATCGTGTATCACGACCAGAGACGATGGCTTCTGGCAATCAGTGATTGCGAAAACGTGAGCAATGAACAATCTGGCCTGACCTACAGAAGTGATGGATTCGCTTCACGGAGCGATGCGAACCATCTAGCTGAGAATTTTGACGAAGACGAGTATTCCATTGTGACCATCAGCATTCTCGGGGGAATTTAAGACAAAGTCGAGATCGACTGACTCTCAACAGTCAGTAGGAACAGGGAGAATCTGCAGTGACAATTTCACGCGCTGACAGACATCATATGTCTTCACGTATTGTGTCGCCCACTTGCACATGCGGGACCACCAAAACTGGGCATGAAAATTTGGAAGGTAGAAGGGTATTTTCACAACCAAAGTGACTGGCATATTATGCGCCTCGTACTCAAGTGGTGCTTCAAATCATGGTTGGGGAAACCACAATCCGTAACTCGTCGCCATGTGCAAATTCATAGTAAAGGGGGGCATCTCTCAATGCATAATGATGTATCCGTGAGATCAAGCGACCAGCAAGCTTGTCATAGAGCTCCATATCACTCGATGAGATTGCTTTAATGATTGGATCACACTGTTTATTATTAACATACGCTCGACGTATCCTATCGAATACATCGCTGTCAATATGGCTAATATTTGCTAGCTCATAACGTGGACGACGTGACAATGCTTCAGCCAGTACGTCCCTTTTTGCTGGTAAAGGCAACCGTGATATTGTATTCTGCAAAAAATCACACCCATCGAGCCATCCACTGTGACAAGTGAGGAGACTAAATGCATATCGCAAATTTGCGTGATTCGTGTAGACGACAGACGGAGTTATTTCCAAAAGGCGAACACGAACCTTAACTAGAGAATACTTCATTGCCATAATCTCCTTGTCCTGGACAACGTAGTTTTTTCTGCTGGCTTCAGCTGTCGTGATTGACATAACACGACACGATCGCGTCCTTCTAAGCCCTTTGCAATAGCGCTCACAAACCCCGAAGCCGCTATAAGGCCTTGTATCATCTGGTAAAGCACATAGTGGTGTTTCCATCCAGCTTCTTGATAAAAGTGAATACCTCTTTACAAGTGGATGACCACTCCCATGGATCGTCCTCTTCTGCAAGTAATTGGACAGAACAGTCCATTTCCTCAAATCCTTATGACCTCGTGGTATTTGCCAATCCACAATTGCTTTAACGTTCTCAGAGTCTGCACGAAAACCGTGTTTACTAGCATAACAACCGATTATTGGAACTTTGTAAGCACCGAAATTACACTTTGCAAGACTCGCTTGCAATGAAGGTTCACGCATACATTCTAGCAAAGCACAGAGGTGGTCCAAGTGCACTTCTTCCCCAGATCTGCCATCTTCGCCTTTCGAATGGTCAAAAATGTTGTCACTATAGGTTGTGCGAAGTGTTACGGTGGTCGCAACAGATGGAAATCAATCCATTAAGGTTACTGGTACACTGAATAAATCTTGTGGCATCACGAGCCACTTCAATAAGATGCCAAACGGTAAGGAACACCCTCCTTTCTAATTAAAATTTGAATATGTATAACAACCAGATCAAGACACTTTGCTGTGTACAGCCGGATATATGATGATTGATAATTTCCTTATGCGAAATCGGAATTTGCGCAAGAATAGTCGGCACAATCAAATTGTTATAGGCGTAAACGATACTTCATTTACTATTTGGTTGACGTACACAAAACGTCGATGTGCTGTGAGGGGACTCGCTCTTCCTCACGAAACCAGCAGCTTGCTTTTGAGCAAAGAACACATCGATATAATCACATTGCTCACGCGACAATGGCCACTGTCGAAGAACTGCATGCTTTAAACCAGGTTCACGATCAATTTCGCGTCGAATTCCAAGATCGGTTGGAGGACCAGAGGACGGCTTCGCACAATGGACATCATCCATGTATTTCATAACAAGTAAGCAATAATAATAGATGAAATTTTGGGATTGCAGACCCTCTGGGTGATATCACACGCTGCCAAAAATTTCTGGGAATAGAATTATCTATAACTAATGATGAGCTTAGTTCTGCCGAATCAACCTTCGACTGGAGCAATACGTCCTCTGCAATACCATCTCAATTAAAACCATGTAAAAAGTCATCATTGGCGACTTCTTCAAGCGGCACCAGCTCTTCCGTCGTCGGTAACGGTGTCAAAACAACGTCTGTTTTGGCAGCTACACAACCTGTTGTTGCATCCACAACACGTGGGCCAGCTTATTCGCATGCTACAGTTCCATCATTGCGAGTAAGCTGGGCTAACTCACCCCGCAGGCTCAACCGCATTAAAAGCGGGAGTTTCAGTGCCGCAATCAATACATTTCCTCACTTGCGTGTGCTCAACCACGCAACGGAGGGGGCTTCAGCTTTGTGGTCAGTTATACCCACTGGCCCACAATTCGACTCAACCACTGTATTTGTAAGGGTAGAGGCATACACAGCCGCAGGGGGGCAACAAACGACATCTCTTCCTTATCAATTTCTTCCTCTTAAAGCCAAAATCACTAGAACTTTTGCAGACCTTTTGAAGCAGCTTGCATTTTGATCAACAATGAAGTGATCCAGTGAAGAGACCAACATGAAGAGCGTTCTTCGCCTAAACGGCAAAGAATGGCTCCAGAACTCTTTGACGTTTTCTCCATTCTCGAATGAAATGGAGACAAGAAGTTCGCATGGAACAGTTCTTCGGTGGCGTCGAATCAACAATCGTGATGATCCGACCCAGCCCATCGCAGCTAAGCTTGACTCTTGGCGGAAATCTGTTGCCCCCAGAACGCGAACAAAATAGAGCATCTGCTTCGCGAAGTCGACGCTGGAAGCGTACCGAGAATGACCAAGCTCTGGTCGTCTTACTGTTGCCTCAATAAACACTACGAGTGATTACAGGTGCTACGGACCTCGTCGGGGTCATTACACGGTAAGGCATGGCAAAATTTCCACGTGTCCGAGTCCGATGGATAGCCGCGCCCCCGAACTCTGTAAAAACGTTGATAGTTCAGCTGAAGCTTTCCACGATGACGAGTCGATCGATCCTCGTGATCGACAAATGTCTCAGCCACCCAGCGACGCTCTCTGCGAGAGTCAAAAATCGAAGGTAGGGTTGAAGGTGTACACGATTGAGCGACTCTGGAAGTAAAAGAGCGCTAATCGCGGGCAAATCGAGGCGTTGCAGCAGCGTTGCTCGACGCTTGAAGATCGCTGCGAGAGCCTTTTGAACCTTGTTGCATAGTAGAGCTCGATACTCGACGTTCTGACTTATGGTCCCGCTCAATGCTCGGCTTTGGAGTCCCGTTTTGAACTACGGTTTCAGCAGGTTCACGATAAACTTGTTCGGCTTTGGAGGACAAGAGATCTCGTGAGATGGCGACGAAATCCTGTTGCGCTCTGTTGAAAAGGAAGATTCTATTATGGGGGTATTCCGTGGTGAGTACAATTCTCGCCTTCACTCGTTGGAATCCGTGAAGAAGCAATCCTTCAGCTTGTACGCCAAGAAGAATCTCAGGGTGAAAAATTGGTTACTCTCTGTGGAAAAATGAAGAAACTTCATCATCAGCTCGATCATCCACAAAAGAAATGATATGATCGACGGATTCATTCGGAAGATACGACCTTAGCCTACCTACATCAGTTGTAAGATGTAGGCGCTTGCGTGTAAGGGATGGCTAATGTATACGCATCACCATCGCAATTCAACACCTAAACGGTCCAATAAATCTAGGTAAACGCTTCCTGCCTCCCAAGTTGGGCACTGCATGGTCAGGCAAATCTGTCGCGCAAAGTAGTTCAAGATCATCGACATTATATACCTTCTTGTTCTTCCTTTCGAGCTGATCTGCTTGTTCTTTTTGCTGATCCTGAGCATTTACAATTGCGTCGCGAAAAAAAACGCACAACAGCTTGTCTCTTTACAGTAAAGTCGTCGACGTGCTGTTTCTCACGACTTGTCATGTTGTGTAGAGGTCTCATTGAGTCAAATTTTGCTTTTAGTCTGTGACAGTATTTAGATCTGATTGTGACTCTATAGCCATAGTTCCTTCCACACATAAGGTAGAGACCTCGCTCACTTTGGAAGCAGGTACGCTAGGAGAAATATCATAGCTCACGAAAAATGGCGAATGACCTGTCAAGACATGCGTGGAGTTGTTCAGCGCAAATTCTGCAGGAGGGAGAGATTCACTCCACTATTTGAGCGATGTAGCGTAACTACGCAGTACGTTCGCCAGGACTCGATTCACACGCTTTATTTGACCGTCCATCCCAGGGTGTTCCGCAGTTGGCATGGCCGATTGGCGATTAACAGTCCAAACAATGCACGCTAAAAATTTGACGGTACACAGACAAGATTTCAGCAGGAAGGTCATGCCGATAAAAAGCAACGTCTACAAAGACCATGAGTGTCTTCTCGGCAGAGATCTTGTCCAGAGCAGGCGCAAGATAAATTATCTTGCTAAATCGGTCCACTAACACAAGGATGACACTACTTCCATGTTTATAACGCGGAAAATCGAATCCAATCCAGGGATCAGCTGTTCCGTGCGTATGTCAAGACGCTGGACGATGCCATCAACCGAGCGATGCAACAATAGTTCAGCATCAAGCAAGCCAAGTTCGATGGATTCGTACCAAGGCAAACACGCCAGTCGTCCGTTCCAGGTGATGGTCCAAAGTCAATGAAGATTTTGCACATTTCCACACCTGTAAATGAGCGTACTCGCAACGATGGAAAGTGTTTACGGTGTGGGAAGCCAGGTCATATTGCCCGGAACAGCTGAGTGTCTTTATGGAGTCGGGAAATAGACATATGGTGCTCGTTTGGATCATTGCGGACGCTATAAAGGGCGTCGATTCGAACGCTATTGAAGGTAAGAAAACGGGAACCATCAGTAGGGGCGGGGCTCTCAACACCCGCTGCAAGGGGTCTCGTAGTTGTCCTGCAAAGATTGCTGCAATCAGCTCAGCAAACTATCGTGGGAGAGGCTCGTTCTCTCCATCACAGTACAAAGACACTTTGAGTTGCAGTGGCACCGTTCTGCATGAAGAAAAAAGGGTTGTGACCAGCTTCCGAGTAATTCATGATGCTTGAAACTGACGGCTGCGTTCTTCCAGTCATCTGGCGTAGATGACTGCGGTAAACTGACTAATGCATCCTCTCCGATGACTTCTCGTATCCGGTTGAGTGCCCTTCAGTCATGTGGAGACAAATGAAGAAACATCTCATTCGTCAACATCTCAGTTGCGGTACTAATGGACCGAGTGGTTCCCCGACTCCTATCACATCCCTCGTACAAGAACAAGAGTATGGCTTGGACTGGAATGCGTGACGTGCTCAACAGCCGTGTCGTCACACGAAGATCGAGTGTCGTTTGAAAAAAGTGCACAAAGTTCTACCAGGTGTAACACTCCCTCAAACATAACACACACGCTTGTGCGATGAGAAAGTGATTCTCGGTAAAGAGCGACTTCATAACTTAAAATAAATTTGCATTTGAATTGAAATGAGTTATGGCTTCCAGCTACATGCAAAAACCCCAAGGGCTCCTAGAGGTTTTACTGATAAAACCTTGAGTGCTTGATTTAATTATTCAAGGTTAAACCTCAGATTCAACTGATATGAGATCGGAGCTTGAGCTTGGAAAGCTTAAAATTGAAAGTATCCAGTGGAAGTGACTGGCTTACATCACCAGTACAGATCTCGAAGTAGAAAGCAGCATTCTGTATCATACAGAATGTCAATAAGAAATCAAGATGCATTTGGGAACAACATACTGTAATCTTCTTTTATTCCACAATGCACACAGAAGGTACCTTCTTGTAATGGCTAAGTGTAGCACATTACAATACAGTCTCATGTGACTCTGTCATTGGATTAACAACTAGCCCTTCAAGTGCATCGGGGGTTGCCGTGATTTTGCACGAAAAATCTTCGACTCGAAGATAACACAAGTATACAGCGCCTAAAGGTTAAGTCGTTCGCACAGCCGCTAAATAACTATACTTGTTCTGTTAATTTAAGCTGACCTAAAATAAAATATTATAACTGATGCTAAAACATTCGTTTCACTATATCCAATAATCAAGTAGTCTTCAATGTTACGACGGACCTCTCTTTTATGGAGTCAAATCGTCTTCATTCAAACCTTTACCTTGGTCCATTTGAATATTCTCAATTACACAAAGTATTTCGTACAATCGTGTATTCTGCACAAGGCGAATACCGCGAACCTTTTTCAGCATTGCTATTTAATTTTAAAGGGTCTATATAAGGTGCGTCTTTAAGAAAAACGCACCTCATCACATGCGTAATTAAAATCACCCAGCTGACAAATGCCTGCCTAATAGTTTATGCAGAATCTGTACACTTATATATCCACTTGACGCCAAATCGTTGCCCTGTTACCCTTTCATTTGCTTCGTCCTGACGACCAAACTTTGCTAGAGTACTGTTTCACCGGTTCGTACGGGTAAGTGCTTGGCTTGGATCTGGCATCCATTTCTTGACAGTGTCCCTCACGTGAATGACGAGCTTACCTTTGCTGACTCAATCTACCAATGCTGTTTTGTATGACCACAATCTTACTTCAAATTTATATGATATAATGCGAAGATAAATGATTTTTAATGTCAGGGCATTTTCGGTTATGCATGATGCTTGAGTAGCACTAGTCTACTCTAACGTTTGGTTGTGAGAAGAGTTCCACTCAATAACCTTTGGATGTTCAGCTACCAGCTTAAATACGCGCTGCAAGTTTTCGTACGAGTCCGCAATGGTCTTAGGAAAGCCAGGGATACCAGCTTTGAAACCAAGCAGCACGCCGTAAATAGCGAGATCAGCTACAGTCAAGTGTGCACCAGTCGCATAGGAACCCTTGTTTCTCGAGATCACTTTCTCCAAAAAGCCAAGTGTCTTTGGTACGATGCTTGTGGACAAATTGGCGCGCATAGCTAGCTGCTTCTCCGAATCTTTCTCACGATACGACGCTCCCCAGAGCAGATTGTTAAACATCTCGTCGATGATCGAAAACAACTCGTCGACGCGGTAGGCAGCTAGTGGAGTAGTCATTGGATATAGACCCGAAAGTTTGCCAGCGTAGCGAAGGATAGCGAGTGACTGCGCGACAATTTCGCCATCTACTTCAAGTACTGGCAGTTGGTGAAACGGTAGCGACGGCTTGCGGGCTACCAATTCTTCACGAGTAATGCGTTCATCTTCAAAATCAATACCTCCAATATGGAGTGCAAGACGAATCGCCTCTGCTCGGCCAGGGTGGGGCATGTAAGTCAGCTTGAGTTTTGGAATATTGTGCGGCAGTGCGTCCCACTCCTTCACCTTTGGATGATTCGCGACTTTGTCGTGAATCTTATTCAACACCTTGTAGCCATCTAGCACAGTAGTCGGGATATAGTCGATCTTTCCGGCGCGTAACATTTTGACCCACGTGTAGATCGCTAAATCGTGGATGAAGACGTCCTTCGATTGAAAGGCTGGTATTTGTTGCATTTTCTCAAGCCGTGCTTCGATAAGAGAAGCATAGCGAGGGATCGTGTCCGAGGCCAGTTCCTCACGGGCTTTCTTCTTTACTTCTTCAGACTCGCTAAACGTGGAGAATACTTTCTCCCCCATTTCGTTCAAACCGTGCAACACCTCGTCAATTTTGAGTGTCAAGATCGGTATAGTCACCGGGTAAAGTCCTGCCATGCGTCCTGCAAAGCGAATCATAGCGTGCGACTGGGTAAATACCTCCCCGTCTACCTCAAGAAGAGGCACTTGACCAAGGGGAAGAGAACCCTTAATGGCCTTAAATTCCGCAAAGCTGATGCGCTTATCCTCAAAGGGCACACCACCAATGTAAAAAGCCAAGCGTATGTCCTCGGCGCGCCCGGCCCCGTCAAAATACGTGACCTTGATGGAAGGAAAGCCGGTCATTCTCAAAGAAATTGTGCGAAGTAGATTGAAGTTGGATACGTGAAGCAAAATGGAAAATAAAAGGTTGCATTCGTTGTATTCTCAAGGTGTTGACGTAATATTATTACTTAATAATACGTATATTATGTATTCTCAAGGTGTTGACGTAATATTATTACGTAATAATACGTATATTATTACGTAATAATATACGTATCCAACTTCAATCTATTATGGGTGAGATGTCGTCAGTGGATTATCTGAAATGTTACTGAACTGCAATATAAGTAGGTAAAGCAACACGTATTGTGATGACGTATCTTTCAAGTTATCCACACGAAATAGTACTAACAGGATGCAATACTCTAAGTAATAGTTACCACGCCAACATTGAAAAAGACTCGCGTAATTTTTTATCATAAAAAGCTTAAGTTGTTCGTTTGTGGCTTATAGATAAATTTATTGTTGTCCAATTTTTTGGAGCTTTGATAGATGAATGCCAACACTCTGGACGACAGTTGTTGCAGTTTTGCTTGGCGTTATTTTTTTTTTTCTGAACTGCAATCCCAAACTTGCATCACTCTGAAACTATACTGAACTCATACGAAGTCTTTTGTCAAAATTGCATAAGCTCAGTACTATAAATGATCTGCATTATCTGAGCTGCTAGCGCGGTGAAATCTGCTCGTTTACAAATCGTTTTTAGGAAGAGCATACTTTCTCTGTGAATCGAGCTCGCAGTTTATGCAGATTTTTTTAGGTACGTTACATCTTTAGATCCGTTAATGGCGCACCAGAAGATGTTCAAGCTATTCGAATACTATGCAGGAGCTTTATGAACTTGAGGTGTTGTGATTTTTAATGAGGATTTGGAGAATAGTGGCAGATGACAAGCCTCTTGTAGCAACTGATGGGGGTGGGATAAAACATCTCTCCCTAATAACTTGGGTGGTGAGCTGAACGATAATAACGGTATCGTTCACTCCACAAATTTTGTCACATCACAGCTAAATTGTGTGAAACTTTGGAGCGAGCCATGCACGTATTCTAAGAATGCATAAAAAATGAAATTGAAACCTAAGATCAATAAGAGAAATGATTTCCGAGCACATCGACTACGTCGAAAGCTAGATTGAATGTCACGATTTTGTGATCCTACCATTGTGTGGTATCGAAAAATGCTTTGATAGAGCTCTTGAAAGAGCAAGTGGAAGATACAAATACAATGGGTACATAGTCTATGTTAATCATGGCAAGCAAAGACTCTTCTCTCGTTGGCTTGCCTTGGCTTTCAACCACAAATTCTTTCCTAACAAACCAACCAAAGCTGACGAAGTGTAGGCTCAACTCGAGCTACTTATGTTGAACATTCCGAATATAACTTAAGGTGAGGCGCATAAGAAGCATTAATTTATTTTGATGCCAAAAAAAGGCAAAGACCGGCAGCAGGATTCCTATACAAAGCGGCATAATCGCAAAGATTATTATATAAAATGCGACTTGTGTCGAAGTAGAAATGCTGCATATGCAAATGAAGTGGCTAGCTACGATAAGTACAATGACGAGGATAATAGGTTCAATCATGCCATCAGAAGAGGAGATTGAGGTATTGAACTAATAGATGCAATGACCATTCGCAAAGATGACTGACCAGACCAAAAACACATTGTGTTTATCCTCGGAGCAAGAGCTTAATTTACTTTATTCTGGAGTGCGATTTGATAGGAATCTTGTAATAAGATTTTAATCAAATAGTATTCATCATACAGATTGTAATCGGCCAAATCACTATTATGCCGATGGGTGGTGAAGTATCAGTCAATATATTCGACGGTCAACACTATTTAAATAATGTCATTGAGATGATGGAGTACGATACCCCTATTTAGGGGCCGTGTAAGCCATGTCAAGCACGTGCTGTAGGGTTTTTCATTACACTCTAACCCGACTCTATGTATGTCATTGAGCCATACATACTTTCGTCACGCCAAATTTAAATCCTGACTTGAAACTTGAAAACTTACAAGCAGAAATTCTCAAGTTTTGTCACACATAAAAGTAGATTTTTAGCCAATTCGACAATTTGGAGATTTATTTAACCCATAGGTGTATTGAAAGTTATGTTTACACAAAAACTCTTATGAGGTCCTATTCTTAATTCTTAGGTTAATCCTCTCTCTGCATACCAAAAAAGATGTCGCCCCCAGAGTGTGGATTTACCAATTATGCCAGATAGTAAGCCATAGGGACAAAATCTTAATTCATACCGTCATGGTAAGCACGTGGCTAGCGAAAAACCGTGAGATTTATCATCATGTGGAGCATAAGGTGATCGTTTGTGGTTCCTGAGTCGTTGTTTAGTTTTTGAGCTTTTACAGATATAAAATAATTGGGTGACAGTTGTTGATGATTTGTTCTGCATTATCGAAATCAGCTTACTCTGATGCCTATATAACAGTGCATCATTTCACGGTACCATCCCGTTACAGTGTCCCGTGAAGATTTCGAAATACCAGTTCGCATTCTTAGGGCGCATATTGTGTCATCAACTTAAGTATACAACGGTTTTGCTTCATGAGTTCCAACTTCATTCTACTATGCACGATTCTTTGTCATCAAAGGTTAGCGTCAGCCTTGAGAAATTTGGTGCCGTTAAGAATGCCCCTCCTTGGTCAAATGCTACTTCTTTAGGTAGACGGAGAGGTATATACTCGACGATTTCCTTTGCAGGGCTCGAGGAAGGACTTTACCCGCTGACTACAACGATCGAGGAAGGGACTTTACCCGCTGACTACAGCGATCGTGGCACTTAAAACTGAAGAAGTTTTGACAGTTAGAACGGAATGGAAGATAATGTATTCTCCAAGTTTGAGGAGTTTGACAAAATGTACTGACAGAAACTGGCCTCGGTTACGATCCCTCGCTATGCCACCCTTCTCGAAGAATAAAATTCGGTTTTCAAAGCTGGACGTTTTTAACTATGAAACTACGTGTCGGTCAAAGCGGTTCGCGCCGGGTGTATCAGCTATGTTCTGGCTATTGTGCTCGATGGCTATAAGGTGTTGAATCAAATCTACGACAAAGTCGCGAATCATACAAAGGTGACGGACGCACTGCCGCACAATGTCCCGATTCTCAAGCTGACTTACATACCCCCTCTGACCGAGCAGAGGCGATTCGTCTTGCATGCTATATTGAAGTTATCGATTTTGAAGACGAATGCATTACTCTTGAGGAATAGGTAGCTCGCAAGCTGTCCCTATCTTTTGACTGCTAGTACTTGAAATAGATGGCGAGATTTTTTGCGCAGTCACTCGCTATACTTCGCTACACAGGTAGACTTTCGGGTCTACATCCAATGACTACTCCACGAGCTGCCCATTCTATAATCGAAGTGAACGAATTGTGGCAAACTGGACGCACCCCAAGTAAAACCTTTAGCAGTCCTGCAATATAAAGCCCGACAAGTATGTCTTGATGACTTCGAGGCAGCTAGGGAAGCTACAGGGCTGCTGTTGCTGAGGCAGCAACAATGATATATTCGATGAAGCACAGGTGCTTGAAACGGAGACAGCTCTGACCTGACAGTAACCAGGGGCTTATCACTGCTGAGCTCGCTGCTACAGTAGCGAGAAAGGTCACTTGGAACATTTTCTTGTGGTATCCAGCTCACCAGGGGTTGCAAAAGATGCTATCAACCGCTTAATTTTATCAACGCCTGGGTGATCTGGCATTTAGATCAAGTACTCAATTACGGTTATTATTCGTCGATTCATCAATGTTGTGATAAGATCTGACTGGATTAGAAGGATTGAAGCCCACGCAACTCATGGGCAGACTGTCCCATCACACTTGGTAGCACTAATTGGTTTAAGCCGAAGCTCCTGTTTTATTAATTTCTGGCTGTTGTCGCCTTCATTCTGATCTGGCGAACAGCAAGAGTCTTGCATAAGAGGATTGTAGAAGCAGTGGGTATTCAATCGCACAACCGTGGCTGTTCAGTTTGGGGAAGGCATTGGATTTTGGAAGTGATTTTGAGCATACAAGATTGAAAAAACATTCGCGACAGAGACGCATGCAATGGAGTAGCAGCAACAAATGCGTCCAGCTTTGATAGAGGCCCAAGTGTAGAGGCCCAAGTGGATCAGGGGGATGTAGATGGAATTTAGGTACCAAAGTGATCACCATTGCGGGTAACTCTGCTGCAAATTGCAAAAGAACGAGAATATTGGGTCTCGCAAGCAAAGCTCAATCCACAAAGAAGGTCATGTATGGACCAAATTTGGATATGGATCATTGCAAAGAGTTCAATATTGAGCCGATCTACTGGATGGCTTGAGAAGACGACACGACCTCTTTTTGTCACAAAGAGCGTTATTCTATCACTTATGCAATGCTGCCATCACTGTGCGTAATCATGGTGTTTGGCCACACACATCCCAACCAGCGTCGGAGGCGATTCCTTTTAGCATATTTGGATCGTGTGCCCAGATCTCAACATAGTTATTTGTGTCGTACACCAACTTTGTATCTAGGCTTTCCTCTAAATTTTGTTTCGCGAATTTACTAAAGAGAATAGGTAAGACGGGTTGTTAAAATCGTAAAATTGAGCAGAAAACAATATTGTCCAACTGCAGGAAATTCATATTACACTTCTGTGTAATGCTATTATTCAAATTTTAGTACTTTTGAATGATGAGAGAATATGCCATTTCGGAAAGATGCTACATCTAGTATTACTTTGAGAAAATTGGTTCCGAATTTATGCCACGCTTGATTTTTTTGTTGTACACTTTGCACAGACGAACTCGATGATTTTGTGAACCAAGGTTGGCTTCGTGTGCCTCTGCCAGAAGCCAAACCGAGAGCTTTTATCGCTTATGGTCCAGCTATATCACGAGAATTGGTGCTGCATCCTTGTGAGCATAGATCACGAGTTGCTCACCTTTCCCAGATACATAGGCTTTTGTCAATCATTGGGCCAAAACGGATAAAACATATTGGCGGTCTGAGGACTTGAAGTGTAACGAGCTACACGTACCCTGGTAACAGAAGTGTGTGTCACACGAGATGGGCATGGTGTGACTGCACCCAAATAAGAATACGGTACGTGCGCTGGGTACCAGAAGATATGCATGTATTAAGATTTACTATGAAATTCTATACATTTAAAATTAGGCGGCTTTGCTGCAGATAAAACAAATAAATTTGCATTTTAAACAGAGGAGTTAATTAACCTCGATATAGGTTCTAACTGCTCTGGGAGATAGCGGATTGCGACCCGCTATACTCGTACTGGTTCTTGTAGAGAACGTAAGGTCGGTGACCTCAATAAAGCTACCTCTAAGCGCAAATTACGGCAGCCCTGCTGCATGAAGTGGTAGTCGTTTGTTCACCTACTATGCGATGCGCTGGCAAGGAACGTTCCGACCTGGCATCTGTGGGATTGCAACCGGTAGGGTGCTGATATTGAATGTTCAGCCCGTCGACGACAGAGCCAGAAAAAAGTATCTCTGCATGAGGCAAGTTGAAATGGCCATAGATTCGGCCATGCTTCTGACGGAGCATCATCGCGCTACGTTTGTGGTCTTAAAGCAAGAAAGTCACACGGAAGAATAGGCAGCACAACAGCTAAAGATGCTTCGCGACTTATATCGCAAAGTTCACCCTTCCTAAACGAGTGAATATGGTGCGCTCAAAGCTCTTACCTATCTGCAAGCGATACCCATCAATATGTCCATGTATACGAGCGATGACCCCTGCAATAAATCAGACCATCCTTTAGAAGCGGTCACAAATACAATTTATACAAAGCGTATAGCCTTAAAAACTGCTTACAACGTGAGTGTCGCGAGGGCAGGATCGGGTGCTGGAAGTGGAAGCTCTATGAGTGTGCCAGAGGCAATGAACCTTGGCCATGCTGAGGCGAAAGAGAAGTCTCTCTTGGCTATCGAGCAGCTTCATGGTACTCTCTAGTGCATCACCTCTGGTATTACTTAACATCTGCACCTTGTGTGCCCCCTTCCCTAGGTACGATAGACTGTCCTGTGAAACAATTGCGGAAGACGTCAACTTCCAGCTGCTTTCTTCCTTCCAATAACAAAATGAGTTTTGTTGTACCTTGTACCTTGTGGTTGTTGTTGTTGGTGTTAACCCCGCTCTTGAGTGAGAGTTTATATTATAGGAAGTGGAGCTAACATCTTAATGTTGTTGGCTGTTAGCATCAGCGTCCCTTGCTATATGGAGAGACCTGTTCGATCAATTTCGTTAGATGCTCGACTGGCTAATGCGGCATACAGAGCTGAAGGTATAGAAAGTGCCAACTGTGCGTCATACGACGAGGGAATTAATGAAAGTGTCGATAATTCTTTTAAACCAAATTGATAGGTTGACAGTAAAGAAAACTGTATCATCATTGGTCTAAATAAAAGGTATGACCTCATCTTAGATATGACAGAGCTTGAAAGCCATGGACCCGTGGATTGACTCCAAAGAAAAAAAGTTTGGTGCCACACAATTGACTCCTGGTAGATCATTAGTAGGTTGTGAGCCTGCCTTTCCCAAAAGTATAAGCACTTCTGCCATGAACACGAAGCCACGATAGCCACATCAATTTGCTGAACACATATCTATTAAAGAGTCTTTAAGTTCCTGAAACTGTGTTAAAAGAAATTGTGGCGGTGTTCCGCGCTCTCGTGATGAGATGTATAAAAGTGCCCGCAAACCGCCACTTTTAAGTGTATCTCTGCTGAGACATGAATAAACGAAAGTATGTCTTTGTTTTTGGCGAGACAATTAATTACCGCTTCAAGCTGGTCTTTCGTGAGATGGGTGCGGCTGAGCGCCGCGGTCTTCTGCGGAAGAGCTAGAATCTAACGTTATAAAAAAATATTTGTCACAATGAATTGGACCGCTGAATTAGCATTACTGTTGGACGCAAACATCGTGCTGAACAGTAAAGCGCTACGCACTTGCGATTGGAGAAATTTTGGTTTTGGTAGTGCTCATGCGCTAGATTTGCGAAACCGTCTGTCAGTCATGACTTTTCTTCGTGAGTACGAAGCTACTCTAAGCTCTAAAGTCCATTCTGAAGCAAACCATTCCTCTGGGGTTGTCAAAGAGGTGACGCTGATGTTACATTTGCTTTTTTCGGGTATGATGTATTGTTGTTTGGAAAAAATAGTTATAATTTGTTTTATATTGCAGGTGAGGTAAGTATGTTGAACTGCCGCATAACCAGACACATACAGGTCCTGCTTCTGAGATCGACTTGAAAAGAATGCGATGGATTGCTATGGAGGTCACAAACAAAAAGAATTGTTCGACCGCTCGATTTAACCGCAATGCTCTGTCAGTTCCGCTTCAAGCGGCTATACGTAACCTACCGTGTTCGGCAAGCTCAGCTTCCGTAATGGCCGGGAGCCCGATGATGTTTAGGCGCAACAATCGAGTTACCACATCTTTCGCTTCCACAGCGGGATCCGCCGGGCGAAAGCCATATTCCACACGAGGGTCAATGACCG
>NW_020189861.1:183434-193792 GCF_900000015.1 Plasmopara halstedii
TCTAAATTCAAAATTAATCTGATTCGAGGTTTGTAGCAGCTATCCATCATGGGCCATGGGTCGACTGGATTTCGTAAGAGCTTGATATCACGTACTTTTATTCTGGTGAAATTGAAAGTAATCAGGTGTCCGAAGCACGTTTGGCGTGGGCACGAAGCTGGGATAGCTTTCATGCAGTACTTGGAATTGCCCGAATCAATTGCAAAGATATTGTCAGGTGCCAAAGCAGAGCTCGAAACGCAAACGGCAGTAAGCAGAAATATGCGGTCTGTATTCTTGTTGAGAGGAGATTAGACGACTGTGGGTCGTGGTCTTCCCAGTGTACCTCCGATGGGACAATAAGAAACAGCTGCGAGCTGTTATCTCTTTTGACGGGACTGATGTGAAAGCGACTCGGTATCGCAACCTCCATTAAGAGCTGGTGAAATTAAGCGACAACCTTAAGGCGCAAGTAGAAGGGCTAGACCCTAAAGCTCAAAAGATTGACTCATTCTTGCCACAATATGACCTTATTGCTGTATTAGCACTACTGTGTGATGAACCTCGCAGGAAAGTAGTTTTTTTGTATTTGGAGTGACCGAGACAGTCCTAGGGATCGTAAGTCTACCCTCAGCGCCTCCGGCAGGAAAAAAATATTTTAAGGATGAATGTGCAAGAAAAAGAAATCCCCAAAATGGCACGGTTGGTACTAGAGAAGGAGCTGTGCTTGTCATTTGTAAGAAATGTGACTATCAGTGGGGACGCTTGCGGAGCCTTGAGTGCGAGAAGTGAGGGTGATATCGGCTAGATTACGACATGTTCCTACTATCCATTACTGAAGAAGTATCATAACATGTTCATTAAAATCTAACCACCTTTCAAATAAAAGAGTGTATCGCAAAGCTGACTTGATTTCCGGAACGACAAATTGCGCAACACTGCACTGACCTTTTACCAGAGGAGCAATTAGACGTCATTGACGCTGCCTACCGTAGAAAGTACGAAATGAATTTGGTGAGAAGAATAAAATGGCTATAATCGGCGCCGAGTTGTTGTGTCAAAAAGGCTAACGCCAAGTAGCTAGTTGTGCACGATTATAACGAGCTAAATACAACCAAGATTTCGGCATAAACACGGATTTCTAGAAAGGCTTTACTGCGTGAAAGCATGATAAGCTTCATTTCGTTCAATGCATTCGACCTTTTTTATGTTCATTACGAACACCTGAGCAACATTCTTTTCACTGCGGTGAGTAATTTGAGTGTGATAATTTGAAAGTGGCTGGTCATGCCGCAGTAGGTGTCTGATGACCCAAAAATGTTTAATTGCCGGAGTCGCAGCTGTTCAGGTCACACCATGGTTATGACGAAACCTAATTTTTCAATACGTTCGTCCGTAGTCGATCAGAGCACTGGCATCGGATCTGGAATATCATATTGAACACTTGCGAGCGGTGCTTAAGTGTATGAAACTAAATAATCTATTTGCTCGTATCGATGAGTATGTCTTTGACGCCAACGGAACTCTTTTGTTGCGTTACATCATCGGAATGCAGGGCCTGCGAGAAGATCTTGCAATGATGAAATCTGCTGTAGATTGGCCAGTAACTCAAATAGGCTGTAGAGATTGGAGTACAAACTATACCGAATTAGGACGATCCCATGCACAGACGAATCAGCGTCATTATCATCCCTCTAGCTTAGCCACTCTCTATGTTAGAGCAAAGACGCGACTTTGACTCTGAGGGTTCCTCAAGCTAGCATCAGAAGACAATGTTCTGATAGCGCAACCTAGATGAGTCCTATCTCCGCGAAGGACGCTCGCAGAGACCCCCCCGAAGCGAGCTGATTTGTCGCCATATCCGAGAGATGTATCGAGAGCCGACCGCGGAAGGCCTTGTTCTCCACCGGCCCCGCTCGATGAGCGAGAAGTAGTTCACTTTTTTTGGAATGTTTGTGGGCCGAATAGAACACCAGAGCTGTTACCAGTGTCTGATAACGTGGAAAAGGGTCTTCTATCTAGATGACCCAAGGAAGTTCGAGGCTCTACTTTGGCAATCTTTTATGCCATTAACGATCTGGTGCCCCCAGTCTTCATCTCACGAAGCAGGATCACTCGTCAAAACACGGCTTAACTTACAGCTGACTAATGAAGACGAACAAGCATGTAAACAACAGGGATGGGAGACGATGAGTACTTCCTTAAACGCCCGACTCGTGCATTGTATCGTACAAAGTAAACCATGAGTCCAATCTGTAGGCAGACGGTATGGTTAACGGTGTATTTAGCTGGCTAGTTGAGCTTTGAAATGGGTGAGAAGGCGCAATTTTCTCACCCAGTGTGCAAACTGAGTACGATTCTCACCAAAATCATCACAAGCTTCCAACATCCGCAGTACATTTCTGACAAAGGTGTAAGTTATACACTTAATGCCGCTTCCAGCGCAGGTGCACTCGTGAGTTCATAACACCAGAAAGTGCTTGAGAAATATATTTGGCCCTCATTTTGGGCTTGGTGTTCGCAAAATGATCATGTCCCAGTTCGTCGAGCAACTTCAGAAATTTAAAGATTTATTCACGACGTGGTGATATATGAAACGGTTGGTCTGACTTGTGCGTTCCCAAGCTGATGAATACCGGAC
Organism: Plasmopara halstedii; assembly: GCF_900000015.1. Lineage (NCBI taxonomy): Eukaryota > Oomycota > Peronosporomycetes > Peronosporales > Peronosporaceae > Plasmopara > Plasmopara halstedii. Next base: position 186,055 of record NW_020189861.1, read on the forward strand.
CACATGAGCCAAGTATGGCCTTTGTTAAGCTGGGCATCGTCGTGCATTTCACGGCAATGTTTCGATACCCTACCCGCGCAGAAAAACATTGCAAATTTGTAATTCGTCAGGAGTGAAGGCGAAGTGGATTGAGCGCTTTCTTTCCAGTGAGCGGTCCGACGGTATGAAGGCATAGGAGTTGATTTAGGATCAAGAGAGTTGTGGGATGTTGTCGTTGCAGCAATACTAGGGTCTGTATACAACGATACGAATTATTTTTGATACCCCCATCAAATCAGATACCCCCCTCAAATCAGATACCCCTACTTCTTTTGTTTGTTCTCCCAATCTTCGCACCTGTACTTTAAATTTGACGAAGACATTGCGGATGTCGCCATGACACGTGTTGTCTGAAGTCCCAGTGTTATCCCCAATGATACTTACCGTTTCAATGCATTTTCATCTTTAAGCTTAATTAAAACAGCAACAACAAATACAAAGTGTGCTTGAAGGGTGAAGCAATATCAATTGACCTCTCGTTTGGTTGTCGGCGGACTACCATTATGATTAGCCCATTTGTGATTCGGGACATGTACAATGATTTTTTTTCCTTGCATTTGGTACAATTCTATTAGCATATATACGCTACAATTTCATACACACTTTCTTGCTATTGTGATTATTCATAATCAAAACGGATTATTGGTACAGATAAGAATTTTGAAACTCCGAAAAGGAGGAGTCAGTGGTTCACATGGGCATCTAGTCGGACGTTAGTAAGGAAATACCATTTATTTTGAATGATAGTTAAATGGATATATTTAGAATCGGTCTAAAGAAGAGTTTATTCTGAATATATGTACTCTTAACAGAGCAAAAATAGAGTTGGTTTCTTTGGTTCTGTTCTTGGTAAAACTAACCTCTGCGTTTGTCAATGAAGCTCTAAAATCAGATTTTTGCACAACAACCCAATCGCACGAAGTTTGTGGGCAACAGTTTAGGATTGGTATCTGCTGTTACGAAGGTCCCTTGAAATGCTATGCCTTCGCCCCTTCAGAATATTTTGTGACTTCTGTCTATACTTTGGGCATTTGTGTTTTATCAGATTGCCACCACCATGTTTCAATCCATCACGTAATAAAGTGAAATTGGGTTGGTCCTTTGTGTCAAATTAATAAAAGCAATTAAGACGAACTCGACATGAAAGAATATCAAAGTGACGGCTTTATAAACAAATTACAGACGTTTGTTTTTTAGTCAAAGTCGACGTAGTTGGAATTCACACGTCCAACTTCATTTAGATGTAAAGACGCTAACCACTGGGCTGGCTTGGCACAATTAGCTGGAATTTGCACCTCTATGGCTGGACCTCCACCGTAAATACTGTGATAATAGTCCCAGCTTTTCCTATTTATCATTCGAAAATCTTTTTTGATGACGAGGTGGGGTTTAATCTGAAACGTTCCATTCATCAGATCGTCCGATATAAGTGGCATGTTGTCCATAATTCCTGGACTGTGGACCTCTTCGCCTTTGTACTTCGAAACAAAAAGGAGCCAGGCACGAATCCAGTCCGCATGAAGAGCAAACCATGTCTCACCAGGGCTCGGATTCGTCTGGTGAAGACTCTGGAGAATGCGCACTTCGGATCGAATATCATGTACCACAAGGGACTTAGAGCTGCGACCAAACTCGTCCTCGTGAGTCACGAGCGTGTTGAACATGTTCGAAACGCGGCCGTTCGTCTTCGCATTGTAACTAGACGGAACACCGTAACCGTTAAATCGAACCAATAGCTTACCAGACTTACGATTGTTGATACCATCCAAAGCGTCTCGGCGAATCATTTGCTCTGTTTGATGCAGGTAATACTCGTTTTCCTGCTGCGGTTGCTGCATATGAGGATACGTAAAAAATCAGGAATAAAGCAATACAATAACCCTCTGGATCTATACACCGCCACTTACCATCTTGAGCTCCATAATATCTCTTAATGACAACATTACTTCGCCCATGTCAGTTTTGACTAGACCAAATTTTCCCACGTGCCGCACTGTAAAAAGCACTCCCGCGACTTCGTCAGTGTCAACGTCTCCAAAGTCAACGTCAAACTTCCACATAGGGTTAAGAGAACTTTTGATCACTCGGGATTTAAAGGTTTTTTTCACTATTCCATGATGATGACCTCCAGCTGGCAGTGACGACAAGCTGTTTCGGAGCTGCAGTCCCGACAATGTCTTGAGGTCGTCGTCCCATCCGGCGCTACGCTGAAACCGATCCGGGCTGGCATGATGCACTAATGAGACCTCCACCATAGAGTGACTTGTAATGCCCTTGTGCATGGGTCGAAGATCGACAGCAGACACGACGCGTAGAGAGATGACGCAAGGTGCCGCCATGGCGTCAAGCTCGGCCGAACCGGGTACTAAAAGCGGCTGATCGTGGCGCGGTGTCAACTCCATGGCGCCAAAACGATCGATAGACTTTGTGGACATCATAATGCTGCTGCTGAGGCTTGACGCCGTCAGCAAAAAGTTGGATCTCACAGTAGAACAGGTGTGTACACGACAGCGGTAGGCAGAAGGAGTGCTTAAAAAAGAGAATGTAATAAGTGCAGTAAGAATCCGACTCTTTTTCAACTTCTTGGAATGCACACATTGACAAAAATTCGAGACTTCCCAACTAAACAATGTTTTTAAACTAAATATTCGTTCAGAAGCAAAATCGGACCATTTATTTTTATGGTCGATTCGATATGTTCAGTACCTGCGAACATGCGATAGAATTCCGACTTTACATATGTGACATTCTGAAAAGAATGGGGCACGATATCTATATAAGTTCGTATACCCATTCCAGCATCAATATTGGGAACATTCACTTGAGGTCAGCTATCGGTTCAGCACTTGCAACAATATATGCGACTGCGTTATACGTATTTATTCAAACATCAAGGAAATTTTGTCACTTTTGACCGTCCGTCATTTGGAATTCATCAGCTGCTTCTGTGTATCATTATTATTACGACTGTCGAGATAGGATGCGAAGAAGTAGATTATAACCGACTTGATACCACACCACTTACATTGCGCATATATCTGATGGTAAATGAAGTCAACTTCTCAAACGATTGGACTTGTTTCTATGCCGCGCGGGATTCGTGCAAAATTCGTGAATCTCACGTGTCCAATTCTGATCCATTTCAAGCCACGGTTTTAGAGGAAATATTTTCTTGAGAAGAGTTATGAATCGAGCTGATATATCAGAATGAGACCGCAAGTTTTGATTTGGAATTGCTTGAATTGCAGAGTATGTATTCTCGCAAGTTCCAACAGCACGATCATTGATGTGAATCGGCTGAAGACGTCCTCGAGTACGGAAAAGGTCTACCGGCAAATGCATCCTTAGCAAAAAAGCTAGAACACTGCAGGTGAGGAATGCATGCTTGAAGTCCTTAAATACAAATTATGCAGGATTCCAGAGAACGAGGAGGCAGAAAAAGTGCAAGGTATCAAAAATTATCAAATTTGATCTCTGCCATCGGTGTGGCTTTGTGTTTAAATCAAGAGCGGGGTACGCTTTACCTTAAAGAAAATTTACGGCGATTCCATCAACAACGAGAGGCACGGCGAAGATACCGCAGTCTTTAACTTCCTAGCACTGAAAAGAGAAAAAGACAGTTACTAAAACAAAGTTTATGTAAACAGTTCAAAAAGTATCTTTGTCCCTTTGACAAAGGCAGCTGAAGCCGAAAGAAACTGTAGAGTGTTATAGTCTCAAAAGTAAAAGGTGCGTTCCTGGCAATTCATGTTTTCCCATCAGTAACTTCCTCGTAGCACCGAACTTTAAAAGATAAATCATTAAGGGGTGACATGTCGACAGCGCATGCAGCTTCGATCTTGCTTCAACAATTAGCACTTCATATTATCCATCGAATTCGACCGACAGCAGAACGACTAGACTCAGTTCCTTTTGCCTGGGAAGCTCAAAACTGCAATTGTACCAGTTTAGTTGATCCAGCATATTCAATCGATACTAAGCCATGGTGCATTGTTAGCGGATACTTCTCGTCAGATTCGAGCCATCTCGGCAAAACGTATACACCGTTCGAGCCCTAACGCTGCTCATCCGAATTCATGCTTGGTTCGGTGAGTCTTTGACACGAACGCTAGATTATGAAACGACTGTGCAGGTCGAAAGGCAAGCTAAGCACTGCGACCACGTCGCATTTCCAATATGGTTGCGACCACCTTTATATCTCGATAAGACACACAGAGTGGCCTTAAGGCCGTCATGGTCTCACAAGATGAGATACATTTCGTTCGTTTGAAGTATGTGTCAAATCTGCCGACAGAAAGCAAATTGAATCAAAATTTTCTTTTAGTTGTCTGTTAGCAGCAGCGAATCGATCGGTTTTATATCTGGATAATTTGGCAAACCCGATGACGCATCCGCTGGCAAAGCGGGCAGAAGCTGTTTCCAGCTTGTCGGACAGCAAGAACAATGAGTATGGCGTGCATGATGTCAAATTGACTTTTGCCCCCCAAAATCTCCTAAAAGCACGTAATGGAGCTATCTGAAGACAACATTAATGATGAAGTAGCTAAAAAAAATGAGGATGGCGACATGCTGCAACGAGAAAGAGAAGTCTAAAGCTTCGTGTGCTATCGACCATACACAACAGCTACAGACAAAAGCTACTAGAGCGACTTCCCACGTACAAAAACTCAAACTTGTTTCTCCAGGTTTTTACAATGTAATCAAGCTATTCTAGTTGCTACCAAATCGATATAGTTTCTGCACAGGCAGGACACCATGACAACGTCAACAGCGATAGGAGAAAGACTTGAGTCAACTATATAATCGAATATGACACATGACGCGTTACATTAATCTGATGAAATTAACTGTGGATACTCCGCAATTTTATTTTGAGTTCTTTTAGTTACCAGCATCTTATTTGTAAGCCATGTATAAGAAATATGGCGTATCCCGTCTCGATACCAATTAACGGAAAAGTATTTCTTATCTTGGAAACTGAGAAATTTTCATCTGGTTCAATTGTATTCAGTGCACTACGCAAGTGTGTGGGTGAACGCACTAACGAAATCCATATCAAGTTTCTTCGATTTACTATCAGACCGTCGTCTATTGCTTCCTTCTTGCCAGCAGCATGTGCAAGATGCCCTCATGCTTTCTTAGCCGCTTCATCGATTTTTTCATTAATCGATCATTCGCCGTGCCGTCTCTATTTGTGGAAGTAACAGCAGCAGTACAATTGTGCGAACTTCATATCGCAATCGTGCAAATTATAACTACGTGGAGGAGGACACTTTTATCAAGGACATAGTATCTATTTCATATTATACTAAATAACAGTAATTCTGTTGCTGTAGCTCGAGTAGAGGCCCTCGACCCCGCTCTAACCTCTGTGCGTTTGTCATCACAAACTCATCGAATCGAACCTTTTTCTATAGAAACTGCCCAGCAACCCTGTTGTACATGGTACCACATGTAGACAATTTCACCACGACTTGGTCGGGAAAATGTGGATCCTCCTTGAAGATGGTACATGGAATATCTGACTACCTGTATATACTAGCTAAATAAACTCATGTCTATCGTTTGTCTACAAAACGATTGATTATCGCTAGTACATAATACATTTCATGTGGCATAACCAGCCACTCCCAAAACATATGCTCGGAGTATGAAAATGATATCACTGCTACTCAACATCAGTAAACCGTGCTGTCCTGAAGCACAGGCATTCCAGTAAGTAGTGCTTGCACCAAAAGAGTGGTTGCATTTAAACTTACAAAAAAGTGTCACTTGCCACTTTCTTTTCTGGGACTGAGTGTCGGCGCCGAGACACTCTCCCCATTAAAACTGTCAATAACCCCAAATCACATTTAATTGTCGCCTCATACGAGGCTCGCGTGTCTGAGACACCGTCGCGTTATTTTAGAACGACTTTAAACATTCTCCGCTCTATGAGCTCTATGTCTACGACACGCAAAACACCCCGCCTAGCTGGTAGCGAGGGTTCCCGCGGGCAAAGTTCTTCTTCTTTTGCACAGGCGGTATCTCCGGATAGTACGTCTGCGGCTTCACGGGAAGCACATCCAAGCCCTCAGCAACTGAGCGCAACACACCGCGCCCACCCTGGGCGACGGATTTCCTCGTCTTGTCCGTTGCCCGACCTCTCGACTTCCGATGGAAGTGGTATTATTACCAATCGGCTCGACTAGGCACAGGAGCAGTAATTGGAGACTGCCCACAAAGCGGCTCTCCTGCGCGATTCCTCGTTCGGTCTTAAGCCCTCGTATGGAGTACGGCTTTCGTTTAACGGATCCCGCTACTGAAGCAAAAGACGCGACTACTCGATCGTTAGGCGTCTACGTTGTCGGCTTCCCGGACACTACACAAGCTGAGCTTGGTCAGCGGAAAGATCCGCAAGCTCGCTTTTTGGTACCACATAAAATCCAAATGGATCGGTACCGCGCTCGACATCGAGCTTAAAAGGGAGGCGCCCATGTACCCGAAATGCGGATAATCCCAGTGGTGCTTCGCCCCTGGCGAAACCGCTGCAGACGATGATGAGTACTTTGAGTGATAGGTGCAGTGGCACCGGAAATATTCTTCGCTCCCTACTTGCAGTGAAGCCACATGGAAGTGGATGTTCGCGTTGAGCGCCATCTTAGATTTGAGTTTGCCAAACTCAAGGCCCAACGCCGACTACCTGGGTATTGTCGCCCTGTAACATATGGAACAATCCATAACGCTCACGTGAGCTCTGTGGCTTCTCACACGGGTGAGTCTACGACCACAGCAGATCAGGGCCATAGCTTGAGCGCAGCTCATGGCCCTCAGGCTTCCTGGGCTACTGCCAAGATGCGCAGTGCGCACGACGACGCGAAGCGTCATGATTATTCAGATCATAAGCGTCCACGACGTCTGGGCAGTCTTGCCGAAATGTCACTTCAAACTCCCATGAGATCGTTCAAGTACTCCCGCCACTTCACAAGATATTGGGTTAAACCCCCGTCGACAATGTCGACCCACAAGGCATTCCACGTGGTAGTGGACGCCACCATTCTCATCGAAACGAGTGGGCGGCGATCGACCAAGTCGTCCTCGCCTGCCGCCCGGTGACTCGCGATGCTTTTCGAGCTCTTGAGGACAAGATTTGTCGCAATCGAAACTCCGCTGAGCATCATGCTGGGTCGCATACCGCTGTGCGGAATACCCGAGCTCGGAGCACCTTGTGCACCGACTGCTCTATGCTGAAGACTATCCTGCTCTGTCAGAGCAGCTTCTAGCCGTCGAGCAGACGAATGCGTCGCTTGGTGCGACGGTGGAGCGCCGCCGTTGGAGATGGAAATCGTTGCACTCCGTGCTCAAAACCAGTTGCTGAACCAGCTTTTTGAAGATCAAGCGCCTGTAGGCGCCACTCTTGTACTAAGGCTTTCGCGTTCACTTACATTGGATATTCATACGGCTTGCACAGCCCACATAAAACACCGGGTAGGTGCGCATCCGTTTCAGACGGTTTGGAAAATGCGCAGGACCCCACTTGGCCACAAACTTAAAAGGTTTAATAAACTGTGGACGGAGCTTCGTCTCAAAGACAGCCGAAATTGCATATGTAGCAAGGTTGTCGCATTTAATAGAACCAGGTCTTTGATCTCAAAGTTCTTGATATATGAGACAGCGTCAAACAAAAGAATGCTAATCAACCTAGGTACGAATCGCGATT
>NW_020189861.1:193802-209688 GCF_900000015.1 Plasmopara halstedii
CGTCTTTCGCTTCAGTGGAGGGATCCGCCAAGACGAAGCCGTACTCCACACGTGGGTCTAGAACCCAACGTAGATACGAGCGCATGATAGCCGCCCTGTGGGCAGCCTCCAACTGCTGCTTCTGTGCCTCGTCGGAGCGATTGGATATAATACCACCTCTCCCGGAAGTCGAGAGGTCGGAAAGCGGACACAGTGTCCGCAAGGTTTGAGCAGAACTCACGTCGCGCCGTTGGCGTGCCTCGCCCTCCTCATCTTCCCATCCTGATCAAGGAATTTTCGACTCGTAGCCGACTTCCTCCGAATCCTCGACGAGGAAGTCCGTAGCCCGTTGCGGGCGTGGTAATTGGCGCCCGGTTGCGGAGGACTTGGGATGTGCTTCCCGTGAAGCCGCGAACATACTGTCCAGAGTTGTACCGCGTGCAGGAGACGAAGGAAATATCTGCCTACGGGCGCCCTCGGAACCAGCGACGCTGGGTGTTTTTGTGTCATAGACACAGGGCTCATTGAGCACAAAAAGCATAAAAATGATCCTAGTCGTAACGGTGTCTCAGACACGCGGGCCTCGTACGAGGCGACAGTAAAATATGAATTGTGGGTATTCACAGCTTTGATGGGGGAGAGGGTAACGGGGTTACACGTACCCTGGTATGAAAGGGTGGGTCACACAAGAGGGTGTGACCGTAGAAAACTGTGGATTACACAAGTCGGTAAAATCACACAATGACTGCCATTGGTTATGCATATCAATTAGGTTTGATTATTTAATTTCGAAAACCTATAGATTCAGATATAGGCGGCTCTGCCGCAAACAAAACAAATAAATGCAGTTCTAATTTTGAGCGAAAGAGTACATTTGCCTCGGGTTAAGGTTTCGGGTACTCTTGGAGGTAGCGGATTGTGATCCGCTACACTCGTACTGCTACTAGTATAGAACGAAGGTCGGTGACCTTAAGTACGCTTCCTCTTAGCAAAGGGCTACGGTAGCCTCGCTGCATCAGGACCTTTGACGTCTCTTTTTTAAAGAATTTGTGAGGGGCCGTACCAAGATGATTTGCACTAGATTTTTGCGAATTATTGTCCAGGTCAACGCACTTCTTTGGATTCCTTTGAGGCAGGGATACTGGCCAATCACCAATAGCATGTAGTTTTGCGGGATATGCCTCCAGAATAAGATTTTTTAGGAAGTAAATCGAATGAAGAATCGCATCGACCCCCAGCGACGCATTGTCTGAACGAGTGAAGAACATGTCGGAGCGCAAACTTCAAGCACTACTCAAAGGTTTTTTTCGTGGTTTACCGCATCCGACTCCGCAAGATCAGCTCGCCTATCAGCGAATATGTCGACAAAACAAATTTGCGCATTGCCACGAAGTAGCCTGTAATTCTGCGACAGCAAACAGTTGGACGTCGCTTGTGTTTAGACTGCTCATATGGCATAATCGTCAAACTGATGGGCGTCTTGCTCGAAGACTCACAGAAGTGAGAGGCATATTGCTGTTTCTTTTGAACAGTTAATCATATTGGTAGAGAAAGACTACCCGGTTCGGGATAAATGAGTTACTTGCACTAAAGTATGCGCTTGTCAAATTCAGCGTGCTTCTGCTTAGCTTTTAGCCATTTGTGATCCTTCTTACAGTTCCCTTAGCGTAACGTATCCCTCACGAAGAATTACACCAACATGCATTCGAGGTAGGGCATAACCCAGTACGACTTAGTATGTTGCAATTGCTGTATTTCTTGAAGTGACGTCGCCGATCGATGAGGCGATATGAACAGAGATTAAGTCAAACGGAAAATGAGTGGCTTTGCTGGAAGCATTAAAAAGTAAGAGTGCGTGATCTCAGATGCCGCTTTATCGAAGTGCTCAGTTGCACGCATGCACCAGAAAAGAGAAAGGAAGAGAAACTAATATATCTAGTCTGTATGCTTGCTGTATTACTCGGTGCAATGTCTACCCCGTTACGAAGTGTATTGTATGCACACGTGTCCTCTTTTCTTATCGAGATCACGTGCAAGGGCTGTGGAGCGCGAGAGGCACGTCTACTTGAGAATGTCAGAAGCCATAATGAGGAGGGACAGAATGAACTCTAGCTGCCAAGCAGCACCGTAGTGTCTACAGATTGTACATACGTGGCATGACAACTACATTTGCGTCCGTCATTTGAGCTTCCTTTTTTATCTGGGTTGAAAGGCAAAGCTCACACGCAGGGTCCATCATCGTGCATCTTGCGGAAAAACGTCAAGTCCCAGTAGGTGGAAGGTAGTTGACTATAAAGATTAGATTTTAACAAACCTCACGGACACCGAGAAAAGAAAAACCAGTCCAGAAGGGAGCGCCTCAATTTTAGCTGCTGTGGGGCTCGGTGCCCAGGGCGATCGAGCGTTACTATTACCGTCTCGGTCTTTTTAAGGTGATGGGAGTTCTGATACATTCAGGAATGTCGTGTGATCATTTGTGAGGTGGTTGCAGTGCACCTTGCGCAGCAAAAGATCAACGAGTCCGTGTTCAGTAATGCACAGAGATCGAGATCGTGAACTCAACCCAGAAGCAGAGCCGAGAAACTCTACAGATATGATATGAGAAACCGAGGTTGATCTGCATACCAAAAGATTTCCCTATAAACTAACACTAAATATAGGAGAGCACACTGGGGCTCGCGTGTCTTCCGTCTTCGTAAGATATTGAGTAAAATGTGCAAACGAGCACATATTGCGCGCGGTTCTCTCTTCACTCTTCGAGCGCTATAGTGTAATATCCTACCAGCATCTTTGCGTCGAAAGTCCTCTTCCACCATTCATCTGGCATAGCTCGACAGGCCTCTGAGAATGGCGTAACTCCGACGCCCTTGAAGTTGTATTCAGTGAGGAGGTCGAGTTACTCCCCGATGTGAGCGGTCGTAGTGATTCCCAAGACTTAATTGACACCTCCGCTATTTTGTAGGGGCTTATGATTAGACCTTCTATTGTGAGAGAGGCGTTCATTGCGTTCCGCCTCCCCTCAACACGAACTAAGATTTCCGTGTCATTTATCTGATGCAGGCAGTGTTTCAATAGCAAGTCGTAGCTTTCACCGATATTCAGTTAACCATCAAGGTGGGCCTGGCTTAGGAAATGCAACTTGCTCATCCAGCTCTTGCCAATTTTACCATGTTGTGACTGAGGTTTAGACCAACAAAGTTGCTTACCGCGCTGGGGTGGAGCCACTACACGCCTAGGCATGCTATTCCGCTCGCACAAATAGCTAGGCGAGCACCAGAAGTTGCTTTGCGGTGGCACTTTATAACCACTTACGTCCTTAACTTTTGGGATTTTTGAATGCACTTGGATCTAGATCCTTCAAATACATTGTAACTTGAGCACTAAACGCTGATGAGCGCAAATCTAATGCATTTTTGACGCACTAGGTGAGGAAGACGCGTTGTAACCCGTCTCATAATATTGCCCCTTGGTCCCGTGTGATTTCGACGACCGACTGGAGCTACTTTTAATAGCTAAGCTTTCAAAGTACAACGCACGACATAGTCGTCGAGGGGAAAAATCATCATATAAATTTGCTGTAAACAACCCCGGTTGGTTTCATGAGACAACCGTTATACTACCAGCCAAGTCTCCGGCCTGAAGCAAACCAACTCCACCAGCTATTGGAAAGCGCACTACGACGGGAGACCCTACTTTTTTCGGGGAAGACAAAATGTGAGAGTGCGCCAGGTCATTAGCGGCAATGTCACCAAGTTTTTTTTGCCAAAATAAGAGCTCAACACCCTTGAGTGTTTAAGTGAGAAAATTCATTGTGCTTCACCAGGTACTGGCTACAGCCGTGGTGTACCCGCTGGCCCACCTACCGTTCCACGTGAAAGTGATCAGCTTTTGTTTATTGAACAGAGTAGCGCCGACAAAAGCCAAACTTCTGTTGCTGGCTCTCGCGAGCTCTCTCGGCTGTCGTGACACGTCAACTCTCTGAAGTTTCGGCGTGCGCCAGGAGCTAAGACGAGTCATTACTCTGATGTGCTAATTGAGGTACTTTGTTGCACTCCGTGGTTCGAGATGCCGTAACTAAAATTTCTGAGAAGTGGCATAGCTCTATTCTTACTCGTCACAATATCGCTATTAGTAACAAGATGAGCGACCTTGAGTAGACGCCTCAAAACTATCACAATGTCAGCATTACCGAACGCGTCTTTTGGAGCAACAAACACAAAGCCCAAACTTTCATACTTACGGACTACCGATACTTTGCCGGAACATGCATGCTGGCCAGAGGCGCTGAAGCATGCAGACAGGGATTGACCGCTTGAGACCTTTCCCTCGTGCACATGTATTTGCTTACCTACTTTAATGGGCCATCAATAAACAAGCTTGCACGGAGCAGTTTGTCGTTTCTCTTCCGGGATGGCCGGTCACTATCATTCACCTCCTACAGTATTCACGTCTTTGGGTTCTCAATACGACGTATCACCACTGCGCGCTCAACCACATCGGACCGTGAATCGTTGAAGCGAAAAGGAGACTTTTACTGTTAACATCCCAAAGAAAATGCAAACACATCCTGCGTTTTATATGGGCTTACTCAAGTCATACCATTTCGTGTCGAGTGTGAAGGATTTTGATGTAGACGGAGCAACATCATCACCATCTCCTGTAGCGGACCCATCCTTCAATCAAAACAGCGGCGATGTTCTTAATCGCTGGTGAGCTCCAAGCCACCCCGTTCAACACGAAGCTCAGATATCGAACTTGAGATCAAACTCATCTCGGTTTCGGACGCTGACCGAGACTCTCGAAAAGAGTCGATGTGCCGTGATCACAGAGAGAACCCTAGAGCTAGTGGCGCGACGGTCGACCCCGCTGGCACTCCTCGGTAAGCAAGGTGTGATCCACCTTCTTGAAGAACGTTTGATGGACTAGTGGTCACACCAGGGTGTCATTCTCATCCATTGGGATGGAAAGATTTGTGGGAGGTTAAAACTTCACTTCGGAAAGATTGCTCTGGTGCCGCGACAATATACAACCTGGATCACCCTCGGCCTTCATTCCCAAGGATAAAGGGCAAAGTTGACCGTTGCAGCACAGATAGGAATCTACCCTGTGTTAGACATACCCTTATTACGGCAGTCTCGTGGAGACAAGCGGGGCCATTAACAGCAGAGTCTAGTGGTGATGTACTCGACAGTTTTAAGTCTGTGCCGTGCTATGTACTTCGACAAGTCAAGTGCAAGTCGAAGCTGTACATGAATCTTCGCCTTGCTGAAGCTAACTTGTTGAGTCTAAAGGCGGATAAAAATTGTCTTTTATCTCACACAGCGTGTGAATCGAACTTCATACTAATCAGTGTTCTCGCCATCTTTAATTTTCTTAGAAATGTGGAGTGCGCTGGCACTGCTCATCTAAGCGCAGGCGATACTCCTGGAATATGATGACCTTCGGATTAAAAAACACTGAGCTGTCCGTTCTTGCGCTTCGTTTGCTTTCGATGTTAGCGAGATGCCCAGTTATAAAGAGTGTGATAGGGCCACACCCGAGCGAGCGACTTCGACCGTCCGTTATCACCAAATGAGTCATGTGCATTTTGTACAATGAAACAAAAGTGTGTAATGTGTACGCACACAAGAACACCTTGTGCCATTAATTGGAATGGGGTTCCGGATATGATTGAAGGCCTCAGCAGATTCTGATTGAGACCTAGACCAGAGACTTGGAGCAGATTCTGTTTGAAATATTTCGGCAAATGTAATGTAAGCAGAATAACAAACTAGAAGAAGATTTATGACTTTAAATAATACTAAGTAATGATGCTTGTATGCAGCGGTGCTGTTTGGCGAGACGTGGTTTAAGCTACAACATTTGGCCACAAGCCACCGCATGGAATCCTGCAGCACAGTTCCGTTGCTGTCTGCTTGATGCCGTGCAGCTGAAGCTCGAATGCGAATTTCCAATTCTTTTAAGCCCACACCGGCTTCGAGGCCACGACTGCCTCGAATGGTCGGACCATCTCAGAAGAGCGCACATACATGTTTTCGGTGTGGACGCGAGTTCGCGGGCGAGGTGTACTCAGAGGAATATCCTCTGAGTCTAAAACCGGATCTGTGACCACTGGACTCTCCGACACGACGTCTTTACGAAGAAAATGTAGCACGCGGCGATTGCGTGCGTATTTGTGGGAGCGTCGGCGGTCTACGATTTCTAAAATACGCTTCATATCCTCTTCAGTATCATCGCTCTCACTCAATTCATCAGAAAGTGAATCGTCTGTGCTTTCAGTCGAAACAACATCCAACTCTGTTTCGGGTTCGACGTCTTCGATCTCAACAACATACTCGGCGTCGTCTTCAAGCACTGTAGTCAAAGATCCACATTGATTGATTGGAGTACGATCCGCAGGGTGGAGCTCAATTGGCGAAATAGGCTTATGGAAGCTGTAAGCCTTGTGGCTGGGATCGTGCACAAGAGCGCTGCCTAAGAATCCACGTAAAATAGAAATTCCAATAGGACTGATGTCACGACGCACAAGGTAGTTCTGGCTGATAAGAAGACGATGTAATCCCATGAGATACTCTAGAAAAGCATCGCAACGGTGCTCGACTACTTTACCCATTTTATAGCGAAATTTATGCTTTTTGGGAAAGTAGAGATCGTCTACTAAGCTGGCGATACGTGGAAATTCATCGCCAAAGAGCTTAAAATGTTCAGTTACGAGACCGCGTAACATCATGAAGTCCGAGTAGCGACGATGTACCACCCAACTGCGACCGGATATGGCGTTCTGCACATGTATGGCAAAAATTGTCGCTTTTTTCCCAAGTTTATTGTCAGTCGAGATCACAGGTTTTACGAGGTACACTGCAACAGAGCCCACGTTGACCAAAGAACGTTCAATAGCGGTACCACCCATTGCCACTTGCAAAGTCTCGCCTTTATGACTCGTTGGGCGCACAACGAGCTGTGGTACGAGTTGTGAGGCTTTTGACGTGATGTCCTCGCGTATACGCCGACCAATCGCCAAGTTGGACATTTTGTTATTCGGCATCCGGCCTTATCTGGTACCTACTCGAGCCACTGCTCCTTCTAGATGTTTGTTGCTTGATTATTTTGCGAATGAAGAGGATAGCGGAGCTCAGTGTGGGCTGTGCTGCGCTGGCTTGTGTTTCAACAGGACATGTACCGTATGAGAGGATCGGTATTACTCACTACTAAAAGCCTGTTCCACCCTTGTTTTTTCTGGCTTGAATACACAATAGTGTCACAAACAAGCTGTTTAGACGATTGGTCAAAACGATGTCAGCAAGCTTTAGGGATTAGCCAAAAAAATGGTCGTCGCGTTGCTTGCAGTGTGCAATGCCATGCAGGAAAATCCGGACCAAGAGCTCTTTATCTTATCTTTCTTGCTGCAGTATCTCCAGGCTTAGCTTGATGGTCTCGACTTTACCATGTCAATTACACAATAGAGAAAATTATTCAGCCCAGCAGATCCGTTAAGTTCAGGTAATAATAAGTGTGAGTCTAATTTATGTCGCGGATAAATGCGGAGATGGTAGGTCTACAGTAAACAAGTCGGTAATCACCCTGTCCGCATAGTAAGTATATCCGGCTTCTGTCAGTGATTGTTTTTCGACTTGAATTCGAATCAGAAGATATCCAAGTTCATATCTTTGCATTCAAAATTGGCTTTTGAATGTCGAACTTCTAATACGCTGCCAACGTGAAATTAATGATTAGGCTACTGATGCAGATCAAGGATAGTCCAATTTCTCCTGTACTTAGCGCTGCACTAATGATTGTTGAGACTCGTCATCTCTTGGTACAGAATGGCCATCTTGGATCATGAAAAACGAAAGGACCGGCTGGGCCACTTAAGTAGACGGAGCCTAGAGAATTTAAATACAAGAATGTTCCTCGTAAGAAATTTACTATCAAAAATGAGATTTAAATTGAGTACTTATGATCCAGATAATATCACGAATTACGTGCTTTTGGAGATCACGCTCCTTTTAAAGAACATTCGGTCAGTTAGACTGCTTGTGGATTCATGCCGAATATATATCCAGCATATTCGATTGATTCACTTTCCACTATCCGCAAAGACAATACCTCAGTAAGTGATACTGCGCCGTACAGTTCACGTAAGACGTTTGGATCAGCAATTTCCGGCCCAATCTCAAGCTAAAGCGCCTTTCCCTTAAATATTGATGCGTTCTGCTCAAACGTCTGTAAAGCTCATAGGTGATACATTTTAAACAAAATTCCTAACATTACACCACTACCGTAGAATGATTATTCGCGATAATATATACTCCGGAGTATGAGGATAAAGTCTGTTGACGAATCATGACTCTGCCAAATGTTATATGTAGGTCAAAGCGCTATAACATACGAAATTTGCTGGATGCCAAGCGTTTTCCTATCGTTAACGATAGGTTGCTCTCGACCATTCTTTCTTCGGCGACTTTATGCGGTACGACGCTGGTTGTCAGTTTCGATGGGCTGTACCACTGTCGCAAAGCCTATAGCAAATAAACGAGTTAGGCAGGTAATCTGACTGTTCGATTGAGCTCGAAATGATACAAATGATAGAGTACTAGATACGCAGACAAAATTTTGCGTAAGTTCCTCTGTCTGCTCGACATTTTGATGCAATTCGACAAGCCGACACCTTTGTGACATTTGAGCAGCGGACTTTACATTATGGGATGCAGTAAGGCATGGGTCATTTACCAATTTGCTGTTTTATAATTAAAGTAAAGGATCGGGTCCTTTGTAGGGTAAATGCATGCTTTACAACCTAATCCGAGAGTTTGAGCTGGCACTATCAAAACCATAATCTTTGTTACTACATGTCAGCATTTGTGGACAACCTTCTGCTACAAATTCGTACTTCTGGAAAATATCCAGTATTCTAGAATCGTTTATCCAAGAGAGAGACGCCGCCGATTACAAAGCGTCGCTGCTACTAGTGTGAAAAGTTGACTTGCGGAACTGGCTTGTAATTTAAACTACACAAACTTTATGCTCGAAAATGCACGATCCCAAAACAAGTTTATGCATTGGTTCTTCGTTGACTGCAAAACACATTGATTTTGGTGGCGAAGGCTTTGAGCCTGGAAAACAATGCTGCTCATCAGATGGTCAGACCTCAATGAATTTTAAGTGCTAGATAGAATAAAGCTCTGATAATGGGAATTTAAATATAAATTCTTGAATAAAAATCACCTCTTTGGCAATCTTGCGTTATTTTGGGTGGTAGATCGGGCGATATTTTGGGTGGTAGAGTTGTGTTGAATTTTTCTTCAATTTAATGCGAATGAATATGTCCACTTAGAGTCTTGTTGCAACGAGACTGCCGTGCTCCTCGCACACACAGAGCATTGACTCCTCGAGTCCAATTTAGTAAATATGTAGAGATTGGGATACGAAACCGAGATTCGAGCAAGTAACAAGAACTTATCTCACAAGGTGATATACATAAATAAATAGATCTGTTTTACGAACTACATAAATCAAAGCCTATGTAATGCATAGTGTGCATGCGCTCACGTATCGTATCTCTCCTTTCTTAAATATCATCACCCTGATCACTTATCCTGATACTTCACCCATGGTACTACTTGGGTACTTCTCTCAGTTCGAAGGACAATTGCGAAATGTGTACGTTCATATTCAAATAAATACGTACGTCTTACCTCATTAATCCGCTCCACCAAAACGTAGACCGCATAAGGACATTTATATCTATCAGTCAATATACCGCGCACATGGTGAGCTCCCACAAGAGTATTTAGTACCGAGATTCGTCATCCCCTACCGAGAATGGTGCGGCCTCTGCGTTTAACCACGTAGGAACTGACCCGGTGAGTCGGTAGAAGTAATCACCACCACGAGCGGCCTCAATTGACATTCCGAGTACCTGTGCCCTCACCGAGATCCATATGACGAAACCAATCCGCGGCTTAAAAAATGTCTTCATGAAAATGCGATATTAACGCTCCGCCTCATCTATCCTTAAGCTACTCACTGCGTGTCCGCATCCTTTGACACAAAGCCGCCATATTCACATAAAAACCCTGTGCGCTGAAACTGTCGTACCGATCCGAGTTCGTTAGCCTGCGAGCTCAAAAGTCGCAGTAGCATTCGATGCAGTCACACCAAATTAAATTATATTGTGATCATGAAATTGATTCATCCGAAACCTTCCGCGCCGCCTCGGAAGAGCCCTGAGAAATCCACGCGAGCAAACCTTCTGCTTAAACAGAGAAAGATTTGAAAGCCTAGGGTTACTTCGAGTTTGCTTTACGATCTGTATATTGCCATCTTAGCAGCAAAGCTCAGCTGAAATGGTCAAATAGTACTCTACTCAATTCGCGCACTAGATGAAAAGAGCACGATCACCCTTGATCCGGCTTCAGAGTATGCAAAGCCGACGAATGGCTTAAGCGTCGTTTAACTCAAACGTTTCAATCTGCAAAGTGAAAGCATGGCATTCACATCGGTTATATGCAATGGTCCACCATCACGATGAGTCATCTATTGGTTGCTCTGGTTGAGCTGCGCAATATTTACTTAGACCCCCCCCGACCGGCTTAAATTTAGATCGCTTGTCACGAGAAGAATTCTAGACGCTTCATTGTCTCCGACAGTGGGAATCAGATCCGAAACTTGTGAGAGCGGGTCTTGTATAGCCTTAGTAAACCCGCACTTTATTTCTTCGGATTCATGGTGCAACTCAGTTTTGCCTCAGTCGAAAATACAATACATCAAGGATGCAACTTACCCTTATCGACATTAAACACTGCAGGCGTAGAAATTCGACAGTGTTTCTTAGCGTCTATTTTGGGTCACTTCGTTGCAGCTGCTAGCCGCCTGATATCAGCAAGTCGAATCGTATCAATCAAGCCACTTCGTGGTGGTTATAAAAGAGTCCGTGAGGTCAACAAATCATTATGAAAAAATTGTAAGGCCTGTGGAGTGTTTATGTGATAATCCAGCGAATATACAAATTTGAATCATTCGCTCCAGCACTGCTGTTGTCTCGCGCAAGAGTTTGACGTACGATTTTCACAATGCGATTGACGCATTGCGTCTGACCATCGCGTTGATGATATATTGTGGTTTGAAAATCAAATCTACATTGAGCGAAGTTTAAGCTGAAAACTCCTGTGAGGCGTGCGGTTGAATACGAAGCATGGCCACCGGCATACTATCGGCAGAGAATATCATGTCGAGGATCTCCTAGACTATTTTCCCATCGATAACAATTTCGTCATATCCAGCATTCAGCTCAAATGATCCAATAAAAAATCACTGTCCGAATTACTGAAATCACCATCTGATAAATCAAAATGCGGTACATTCTACCATGCTAGTTGTCACGAAAGAATGCCGGAAACGGTAGAATGACCAAGGGCGTCGATGAGCTTAACCCAATGCCGCACTCGAAAGAAATTCAGATAATTCTTAAGCACTTATACGTATCGAGCTATCAGTGCATGGTGCTCATTGAGTCGTATGCTATTTTTGTACTGAGTTCAGTTTTCGAATGTGCAGAACATTTTTGTCTGGAACGTACGCTACCATGTCAGTGTAAATTGCATTATAATTGTGCAAACAGCCGAACAGGCCAAGTCTCATTTTTCATTCGATCTAGGTAGAAGCACTGGCCACTCAACAACGACTTCGCCTAAGGGATTTTTCCGATGGCCATTTTCTCGATGAGCAACTCAAAAACGAGATTTTGTCATAGCCAACGACACACTCATTCCGGTTAGCAAAGTGTGAATTCAAGCGCAATTACTCGATCATTGCCCACAAGTGTTTAATATGAATGTCCACAATCGACCTTCCGTGTTCTACAAGACCACGGGCGGAAACACCGTTGAGATCGATCTGTTCCTGTGCACGATGGCCGCCTGAACTACTGCGTCACCACACAATTTAGCCTATCTGCTATTTAAGTCTGCTCCTGGGTATTGCCGGCTACTCCGCCAGATAGCTTAAGAGGTATCACTCTATCGCATGGGCAACTGATGAAACTGATTGTTCGCGTCAAGATCATTGTACAGCCTACCATGCTGTTCAGCGGCAACCGTTTCAAGGTATCAGTGTACTGTAAATAACAATCACACGCACTCAAATTTTGCCACTTGTTGGCTTAAGTCTGCAGAATGGACGTTTCATAAAGAAAACGTCTTGTAGTTTTTTCGCGTGCGTCATGTGCTGCATTAAACCAGAATCGATCAGTCATACGCTGCCTGACTTGGTGGCATACTCTATTATAAGTGCCTCCTGTCAGAGACAATTGCCTTCGGAAGTCCGTGTTGTCGAAAGACACGATCCACAAACAGCGTCGCCGTACCCACACCGTCGGAGGATTACAGCACTGCCGCATGCTGAGCCATCTTGCTCAAACAGTCCACAAAGACCACCACACCCATGTTACCCGCCGAGTCGTTGGGAAGGCCAAACGCAAAGTCCATACTCATGAACTGCGAGGATCCCGGTAAGGTGGCCAGCGTCGCCGCCGCATTCGGGGAGGGTTTCAACCTTTGACGTAATCTCACACGTGCGCACATACGTGCTCTTTTTTGTACAGCTTGGGACACCAGTAGTGGCAACTCACAGAGCTGTACGTCTTTTCACGACCGAGATGACCACTGATTGGGATGTCCTAAGCCTCATAGAAAATATGGTATTTCAAATTCTCATCGTAAGGAACCACAACTCTTGGCGCATCCTTCGAATAGATGCTACAATACAGCAATCCGTTATTTAACGAAAATCAGTGTAACTGTGCGCGCAATCGCGTCGACAACTTCTTGTCCAATTTTTCAGACCCCTTGTTCTCGAGAGCCTGTAGCAGCACTACACACATATCATCACCCACGTATGCGGCGCGGATCAAATCCGTCACTGACGACGTCACCATCGCGACATGAGCAAGCTCATACTTCGGTCTGCGTGACAACGCATCAGTCAAAGCATTCTGCTTTCCTGGCTTATTCTTCACCTCGAAATTCTATTCTGCAAAGAATAAGAGTCAACTGACCATCATCTGCGAGAGGTGAGGTGACGGAGTCGCAGTGCGTCGGGACGTATGATTTGTGTAGATCACATACGACTTTGAGCCAAGCAGGCGTACCCTGAACTTGACAAGTGCATACTTCATCGCAAAGAATTCCTTGTCGAGAACTGGGTAGCTTTTCTCCGCAGCCTTGAGCTGGCGAGATTCGAACGCGATCACCCAATCTTTCCCCTCGGCGTCTGCTAGCAGCAGTGCACAGCCGATGGCAAAGTTAAACCCTAGACCCACTCGACGAGCTTGAGGATGTGCATTCCAACCAAGTCGTGTCGACTCAAAGTTGAATTCGACATTCAATGCCGCATTCACTGTTCTTACAAAAGAAGACAGATACACGAAAGACTTTCATTCTGGCCATGCCAATGCGGAGGACCTCCATAAAGACGATCACTGTGACCGCTTCGGGGAGAGAATCAGCTGCCATCCCGGCAATAAGAGTACGCAATTCTTGGACAAAGTCCATCAACTCCTGTTTGCTCAGTCGGGCGGCAAGGAGACGCGATCGCACGCGATGTGCCTGGTTAGGTGGCGAGAACATCCGCAAAAGCTGCAGTTTCAAATTTGTCCAGGAGGGGAACGCCGCTTTCACCGAAGTGCTGCACGTCGTGCCCATTCTCGCGCTCGACTCCTGAGCTTGAATATAGCTAGCGCCACGCGCTGTTGCTCGTTCTGGGGCATGGCGAACGCCATTGTTATCTTGGCCCCTCTCAACCAGAGCAAGAGTTTTTACCCGCCCTTGCCCTCGACAGTCTTAACGCTCACAATTAGCGGCCTGGGTCGGAAGGAGTTATACGTCGTCGACGGTGGCGTTGTAGACGCAGTCTTCGCTGACATCTTCTTATCGAGGTGCCCTAGCAGAGTATTTTTAAAGCACGTAAACACCTCTTGCCACGCACTTATCGCTTCGGATCCTAGCGAAGCTAGGCGTTGCACGCCCTCAGGGTCAAGCAGAAACAGCAGTTTTTAAGCCCGTCCTGCATATCCTGGGGCAAATAGGAGAATTGCTCGATCCTTCACAGAGTAACGACTCAGGCGGAGATTGACTACAAGTGCTACCAAGTACAGCGGAGATGCCGTAGCTCTTTGCTAATAGAAGCTTACTTAGGTCACCGATCTTACCCTCTGTACTTGAACCAGTATGAATGTAGTGGACCGCAATCCGATTCCTCCACGAGTACCCAAATATTAATCCAAGGCGATGTACTCTTCCGTTTAATATTGAAATTGTATTATCTTTTTGTTCGCGACAGGGCCACCTATTCTCCAAACTGGATAGAAAAGCCTGATTAGTATGCATAACTACTGGCAGTCCCGCCACGTAGTGGCTTCTTGTTTCGGTGTAGCCACACCATTGTGTGTTTAAACCGTATCGTGTAACCCAGATATTTGTACGGTCAGACCATCTTGTGTAATCCACCCGTTCATACCAGGGTACGTGTAATCCCGTTACAAGCTGTCACGACAGCGAGTCGATTTTATACTTCAACGCCACAACCAACAGCGCAATCAAATTGTATACACTTGCCCAAAGCATCATGATCAAGTCGCTCTAGCTGACTGGAGCTCCAACAAAGTCGACTTGCCCCACTAGCATCGTGATATTGTATATGTCTCCAACACATCATCATCCTTGGCCAATTTTGTCGTCAAGAACCGTTGACAGCGCTTATTGGTCGAACAATTCATCTTAAAACGTGACTCCAGGCGCAACCATGCATCGTTCGTGCCATCCACTGACCAATACAACGGCGATGGCGCAACTTGCATCGTGGGACAGATGATCGCTAATGCCTCGTACGACTTCCTCTTGTACGCTGACTGACTCAGCATGGTGCCGCAATGATCAAACTTGTTATTCCCGGAAACGACTTTTCTCAGACTACATTCTTCAAGCGCCATCTGCATCTCCAACTTCCATGTGGATGTTGGTACTGTCAAACTTGTTGATGCGGCTGGGGTCGGAGAATTTCATGGCGAGGGAGGAGTCGTAGCCGAGGGCACAGATTGCGGGGCTTTAGCTCATAATCGAGCGAAAATGTACTGATTGGCAAAAGACAAAGTGAATGTGTTTAGGCCATGAGGTCGCAAATATATTTGCTACATCTATCCTAGCGAACCCTTTATATATTCGTGGTGGAACTCCATGATTGACTACACTGGATTCTATATCACTTACCGATCAGTACGCGCCAATCTGCCACCCATCCCTGCGCACACTTCGAGCTGTTTTTTTTGCGTGCGTTACTTCTGGATAGCGCGACACGCGGAAGTAGCGCGCACAAGCCTACCTATCTCGGTTTGTATCAATACCTTCCGATTAGCGGCTACCAGTCGAGACGCTCCCTTGACCACAATCCGCTTGTCGCGTTTTACAGAATTGACGCTTTTATCGAATGCATCATGAGGTTAGAAAATCCGCTGCCGAGTATGATTCACCACATCCGGTAGCGGAGTTTCGGTTCTTCATTGAGCAACGTAGATAGGGAAGCAGCTGAATACGAGACGTGTGAGAGGTGGTTGGGTGGAAGGTGGTCAGTCAAGGATGGGATGTGGAGGGAAGGTCTTGATTAAACGAGATTGAGGGAAGGAGCAGCTGGCCCGTGTGCTTTTAATGACAGGATGTGAGCTTCTGACGTCTCTGTTTCATTCATATCTGTTGAATTGGAGTTTTGATCTTTATTTTTTTAACTGATTTAATCCTCTTAGCCAAGGATCTGACTGATAATTTCTTGTTTGTCTACCTCTAAACCTAAACGACATCCGTGACGGGGCACACGGCACCTTGCACAGAGGAAGCTTGACTTCCAAGAGTATACAAAC
>NW_020189861.1:209698-210849 GCF_900000015.1 Plasmopara halstedii
ACGTATTTCACGGCGTCGCTCCATAATTGTAGTGGTAAGTTGCTGGCAAACAGCACGCTTCTCGTCATACCCATTATTGTTCTGTGCATTCGTTCGGCCTTGCCGTTCGACGCTTGATTGTAAGGTTCCGACATTTGCCTCTCTACTCCAGACTTGTTGCAGAACCAATCTACGTTGACATACTCGCCACCCCCATCAGTACGCAGCACGCTAACCGTGCAATTAAATCGCTACTCGAAATACACTAAGAAATGATCAAACTGCTTCGCTGCTTGATCCTTAGTTTTAGCTAGGAATAGTCGACAATAATTCGTCTTATGGTCGACGAAGTTGATCAAGTATCTTTAGCCCAATCTATCCCTTGGTGTGATAGGGCCCTTGATATCAATTACTATTACACCTCCAATGCGATCGATAGGTGCATTGGATCCTGTATCATTTCTTGACTGCTTGTTTCTTGTCTGCTTGCCTTCGTGGCAAGCTACACAGACTTTCCGTGTAACCTTTGTTATTTCTATGCCTGAATCTGGGTTCTTGGCGATCCTTTCGATCGTGTCGTAGAACAGATGTCCCAAACGCTGGTGCAAGTTAATCAGGGTGTCCCTCACACGGGCTATACTTTCTTCCTTTGCATTCGATGTGAGTGCTGAGAGCGCTGTCTCGGTCGGCTCTGCCTCATCGCATGTATTCCCTTTGACTGCAATACACATCCTTTCTCTTCCAATAGACCATAAGAGAGCAGGTGTTTTGACAATTCCTTGATGTAACGTACATTCGTGAGTAGTACCTCTCGTTCAATTTACTCACTGTGCAGGTGAGCAACATGGATCCATCTAAGGTGGCTTTGAGCTTGGTACCGTCTGGGATGGTACAGCTAATGTCTATTTCTCTCGTATTGAATAACTACGATAAGTTGCCGATTAAGTGTTGACTCGATCCGGAATCCAGTATCCACTCAATCACCTCTTCATCTTGATTTTCGTCACGACCTTCTGACCATCCATCATCAAGTAGTGAAATTGCAAATTTGACTTGTTTGTCGCCTTTCGATATATAACCTTGTTTAGTAGAACGACAACCCTTTGCATGATGCCCCTTTTTCCCACAGGCGTAACACTTGCCAGTTGTAGTTTGGCTGTAATTCGCTGTAT
>NW_020189861.1:211230-211979 GCF_900000015.1 Plasmopara halstedii
AAGCTCTAGGAAGCAGGGAGTTTGAAACTCGGACAAGAAATTGTCACAAAGACTGCGTGCATGATTGCACCGATACTTGTTGAATAACGGCTTGCTATATTATAGCATCGTATCAACGGATACAACACGAATTGTGGTTCCTCACGATGAGAGTGTGAAATACCGCATCCTCTATAAGGTTCACAACACGCCACTCAGTGCTCATCTCGTTCGTGAGGAGATGTTCAACTCTGTGAGTCACCACTAGTGGTGCCTAAGCTGTACGAATGGACGAGCACCTATGTGCGCACATGTGAGACGTATCAACGGGTGAAACCCGCTCCAAATACGGCTGCACCGCTGGCCAGCTTACCGGGACCCACTGGGTGCTGCCGTCCATGAATTTGAACTTTGTGTTTGGCCTGCCGAAATATTCGGCAGGCAACACGGGTGTCGGAGTATACGTCGACCGGTTGAGCAAGATGTCTCATTTGGCGGCAGTGACAGACACCATCGACGGGGTCGGTACAGCAAAGCTGTTCGTGAATGGTGTATTACGATTACACGGACTCCCAGAGTCGATTGGCTCTGATAGAGACCCCCGTTTCACGGATAAAGTTTGGTCGACTATCTTCAAGGTGCTAGGCACCAAGTTGGATATGTCGACAGCGGATCATCCGCAGACCGATGGGCAAACCGAAAGGGTGAATAACGTCATCGAAGACGTTCTTCGCAGCGTCTGCGCTGAGACGCCGAGGCGCTGGAGCGCC
>NW_020189861.1:213330-213753 GCF_900000015.1 Plasmopara halstedii
ACAAACTCTACGATTGGCAACATGGCGCTCCAGCGCCTCGGCGTCTCAGCGCAGACGCTACGAAGAACGTCTTTGATGACGCAATTCACCCTTTCGGTTTGACCATCGGTCTGCGGATGATCCGTTGTCAACATATCTAACTTGGTGCCGAGCACCTTAAAGATAGTCGACCAAACTTTTTCGTGAATTAGGGGTCTTTGTCAGAGACAAAAGACTCTGAGAGTTCGTTTTGACGGAAAACACGATTCACGAGCAGCGTTGCTGTACCGACTCCGTCGATGATGTCAGGCACCACCGCCAACTGATCCATCTTGCTCAACCGGTCGAAGAATACCACAACACCCGTGTTGCCTTCCGAATCTTTCGCAGGCCAAACACAAAGTCCAAACTCATGGACTGCCAGCACCCAGTGAGTACCGGTAA
>NW_020189861.1:217168-217244 GCF_900000015.1 Plasmopara halstedii
TCCCATGATGACTCGTCTGTGCTCCAGCTCCAAGAAGTGGATGGTGGCGTGGTGATGGTCGCGGGTGGCTTGGCAA
>NW_020189861.1:217254-217656 GCF_900000015.1 Plasmopara halstedii
GTATGCGGGTGATGGGATGTAGGTAGCGCTGCAACGGGCTCTAGGGAGCAAGGAGTTTGGAGACTTGGACATGGAATTGTCACCAAGACTGCGTGCACGATTGCACCGATATTCGTTGAATAACGGGTTGCTATACTTTAGCACCGATTCAACGGATACACCACGAATTGTGGTTCTTCATGATGAGGACGTGAAGTACGGCATCCTCAATGAGGCTCACGACATGGCACTCAGTTGTCATCTCGGTCGTGAGAAAATGTACAACTCTGTGAGTCATCACTATTGGTGGCCCAAGTTGTACAAATGGACAAGCACCTATGAGCGCACGTGTGAGACGCTTCAAGGGGTGAAATCCTCTCCAAATGCGGCTGCGCCGCTGGCCAGCTTACCGGTACCCACTGG
>NW_020189861.1:217666-224820 GCF_900000015.1 Plasmopara halstedii
GAGGACACGGTGTTTTCCGTGTCCTCGAAACAGGGCTCATTGAGCAACGAATTGGTGAAAAAGGTCCTGGTGATGTTGTGGTGACTTTAGACACGCGAGCCTCATTAGAGGTGACAGTTGAATGTGAACTGTAGGTGTTCACAATCTTGATGGAGGGGATGTAACGGGATTTTACGTACCCTGGTGTGAAGTGTGTGGTTCGCACAAGATGGTGTGACCACACAATGGTATGGATAAGATATAACAAGAAGTCAGTTTGTGGTTGGACTGCCAAACATTTAATCAGGTTTTCTATATATAGGAAAGCCTATAGATTTAGGTGAAGGCGGTTCAGACCTAGAAATACAGTTTACGTATTAAACGGAGGAAATATTTAGCCTTAGGTTGAGGTGGTAATTACTCTTGGAGTAAGTGGATTGCGTCTAAGTGTCGAACGAAGGTCACCGGCCTTCACCAGGCTTCCTCTAAGCGAAGCCCCGCTGCAGATTTTCCCTGTAACGTTGCTTTCTTAGTGCTGCTAGACAGAGTGCGAACTCTGCGCTTGTCGTGTGCTGGGCTGCTAGCTGATGATTAGGCTTGAAGCTACACGAGAACAACTTTGATTTGCGGTTGCGAAGGCGCAGATTAGATTTGCATGCAGAGGGAATGAAATCAGCTACATTCAATTATCTAACTGTAGTACCGTATGTTTCGAGGGTAGTTTCCGCTGACGACTCATAAGTGCGGTGCAATACGCCTGCAATCCTTTTTTTCCACTGCTGAGCACTGACCCTCGTGTTTCATGCAGCAGAGCTATTTCGCGTGCGGTATCTTTCTGCTCTTTCTGAATCTCTTTGATGTGGATTTTGTGTTGGCGCCAGGCTTCAGCTGCATAGCCTTTCTGCAGTTTCCGTTGGTAGCTACATTAAAAAAAAATCAAAAATTATCTTGAAAGATTCACGATGAGATCTTCGTATCATGTATACACGTACGACATTTGAAAGGTGTCTTCACCACCTACCACACAGTCTGCTGATGGTGTAGTGCGATGCACAAAATTGGCCTTAGTTACATGTTTTGTTGGCGAACGAAAGTACTGCTTCATGAGAGGGCTTAATTGAGTTGTGTTAAAAAGAGTACGCTGCTGATGACGCCGAACGTGGTGCGAAGTGCCAGATTCGTCCATGTCGAAATTGGTGTGGTGAACCCATTCCTCCTGGCTCTTTGCAACTTCGAGATCCAGAGGAGCAGCTTCAATTACTAGTGAAGACTCGGTCGCAGACCCGACGAGATATTTAGAGGCCTGCGGCGATAAAAGCTGTTGCAAATTTAGATCTTCATCACCCTCACCGTACCTACTAGTCCTAGCCCCTAATGCTGTTTTAATGAAGATCGCTCCTGTTGACGCCGATGCTGCTAACTTCGCCATTGGCCTTGTTCTTGTGCCGAGATCATCTATTATTTCTTCTGGGAAGTAGTGTCGTCTCATAGACTGCACTGACGCTAGGTTTATCTTAAGTCCAAGGAGCAGTTGGCACACGAACAGGAAAACACCATTTTTGAAATTGAGAGTGTATAGATGACGTGAGCCCGGAAAGAAGTAATAGAATCCAGAGCATATACTACTAGCAATGGCGTACGGGTAAATACAGAGCAAAATATCCATGGTTTTCCGCGGCATTGCAGTAATCATTTTAACATGTTTCGCGCTTATTGCATCTGCAAGCGCTCTCTGTTGCGCCCACGAGTCTTTCTGATAGAACTGACAGAATACTAGCCAGAAAACGTCTTCAAAAAGAGCTACTGACACTTCGGACAACAAAAAGCGTTTAAAACTTGAACGCCAAAAGTTGATGTGAATTCGCTCATATGTGTATGTCAGAAGCAGGTAAGTGTTCAAGTTGATGATGCCCCTGTTACTCGTCGTACTTCCTTCATCTTTGTCATCATTGATCCCATAAGTAAAGCTTTCTACCGTACGTGTGATGTAGCTTTCAATGCCGGCTTGCAGTTGCTTCTCAACTAGACTGCGCGCGTTGCGCCTATATTCGCTTTTGTACAAATCCATCTTCTTTTTCTGAAGTACCTGCTGCAAAGCAGAAGCATAAATTGGATAGTTAACATTGTACATACTATCTCCGTAGATCATAGCTCACCGTTTGTGCAATCTCATCTGAGCCAAAAAGTCGTTCTAGCATCGCTTGGTTACTCGCGAGCGTCGTCGCCGAGATGACTCGGCTTTTGGCTGCTGTCGCTCCCCTATTTTCCAGTATGTCAACAAAAGGTGGAACCAACTTTGTACAGTAATCCATATCGACCCGTAAGTCGCACTCGAGACCGTGCATACGATTGCGTGCTGTAGCACAAGCGAAAATTTAATCAATGAGTGTGCCACTAGTCAAAGTCACATCACTATATTTGCATATCCAGACCTGTCGTTTGAATCGAGCCAAGGCGCGCTGAGACAATGCTGACCATTTGTGCTGTTATGGCTTCGTTCTGGTTGTATGGCTGCTTCAACGCTTGCTCATCATCTTTCTTGCCTCGATACGTCATCGTTATTTGAACAAGCTTTTATTACATGAATGCTATTTTTACAGATTATTGACTTCCAAGGAGATGAGTGGTGTGGTGTCCTATCACCAAGTACAATTTCTGGTGGTAAACATTTTTCTCAAATGTGGTAATTCAAATTCTTAACTTCTTAGTTTTCGAAAATGAGGAAAAAATAACGTCACTGTGTAGGCATCAAGGCAACAAATTGCGTCAGCACAACTTACAATTAGTCCTACAATCGTTCATGTGCTTGAGTTCCTTCACTCGTTTCCTACTACGCTGCAGTTTCTGCACCTTTTACGCATTAAAGACCCATCAATTCATAAATATCTTCCTTCACCGCAATTCACGCAAAAAGTTCCAACAAACATGCTCGACACATACCGCAATTCGAAGTTGTAATTCGTAATAGCAAATGCTTTCCTCAAGCTCTTCGACCTTCGCCTGTAGGGTGGTAACTTGTGGATTAAAATATAAGGCATCATGAAGCTGACTCATCAGTTCGCTGATCTCTGTGCGAAATTTTCGATGAAGCTCATGCTGCAACAATGTTTGACAAAATAATTAGCATACTCGTATAGATATATTGGTATCAATACCACCTGCTGATTGATTAGTTGCGCAGCAACTTCTTCTCCAAGTGTTGCGACCTCGCTGCACTTTGTTCGTAGCGTGCCTTGCTGCTCCAGAAGATAAAGTAGTAGACTATCTTTCTCGCGAGGACCGATCTTCACAAGCGCCTTTTTTAACACTAGCACATTGTATTGGTTATTATTGCCCTTTTGTTGCTGTTGATCCATCTCATGCTGCCACAAGTTTTGAAATTGAGTCGCTAGATCTTCAACTAGTGGTGAAGATTGGGATAAAACAGAACTAGGTAAAACGTGTTTTTCTGCGCTTGAAGAATCCTTGGGGTTGATGTCGACAGGCAATTGCGCTTTGTTGACCATTTGTTGAGTGGTCCTAGTCTGAATGGTAGCATGAGCTTTCATCGCTCGCTCCAAGCGAATGGTAGCTGGATCCTATTGATTAGGCCAAAAATTTAAACTCTCATAAGCAAACAGGACTGACTGCCCACGTACGGAGCTTTGTTCACCTAACCCATTTCTACTGGTTAAGGACGAGGAGGGCGATAGCAATGACATTAGACTTCGTCACTCGGAAGGACAAATATGCTATATGACACAACAAGTTTAGTAAAGGTTGAATATAGTGTACCTTTGCAAATGTGATACTACCATGTAAATGATCCATTCGCGCTACTGTACGACTTGGATCTTGCGATGAATGGTCGCAATAATTCTACGCATCCTCAGTGACATTAACTGATTGGTTTGGGGGTTCCATAACAGTCCAAATTGCGTTCGACTACAAGAAAATGGAGAAGGAAGATAATTTTGCTGTAAAACAGATCGATATGACTGCGACACGGAGCAAACTTGACGGACTTATGGGCAGCTTTACAACTTTTGATGACGCTATGCGCATCGGAACACGAGTAAGTTTTGTTTGAGAGAGTCTCTCGTTGGAATTTTAAAAGGATTTCTGTATCGCTTTACGCGCATATTAATATAGCAACGACGAGAAAAAAATGAAAATCGGCTAGCAGAAATGCGACTAGAAATGAATCGTCTAGAACAGAAACTTGAGGCAGAGATCAAAAAGCGGATTGAGATGACCAAGTCGCTGCAGAACTACTGTGACGAGCAATTAGCGCAGATGACAAAATTGTTTCAAAGTTTGCTCAATGATCGCGCAAAGCAAGTTCACGATCGACTCGGCATTCTTACTCAAGAAATAAATAGCCTTCAGGCGCTTGTGGCTAAAGAGAAACAAGAAATCCCAGTCACGATCGAAAACAAATCAAATGAACTTACGAAAAAGCTTGCGGTATTTATGGATTCATTTGAGGTCGAGCGGCAACGAATCGCAACTCAGGAAACAATTATTTTGAAGCGCTTGGATGATCACGAGCATGTGACAGCAAAACGTTTGGAGAGTGAAAGGGTGACCAGGCTTAATGCACATTTAATATCGAATGTCGAAGATGCTAATTGTGGTTGTATTTTGCATTCAAGCACGATCGCGAAAAACAGTACTCTGATTTAAAAATTGCACTAGACACTTACACTTCTACTCGGACACGTGGAGACGAAAGGTTTAACGCTTTCATGCAGAGGGAAGTCGCAAAAATTCAAAATGCGTTGGTCTCAGAAGCTCAGGTGCGACAATTTCGTCAAAATTATTATGTTATACTAATTTGGCTTTTTCTAGGCTCGGGAACGCGAAGATGATGAAATTGTGGAGGCGCTTAATCGCTACACCGCCAAACTACAGGACAGTCTCAAGGCTATCACAAGTCCAGACGCTTAGAATATATCCCATATAGAAGGATTTGTTTTAAAGTCCTTTATCACAGTTTAAATTGTATTGAAAAATCTCAGAAAATGATACATTCACTTTTTCATCGCAAATCACTAATGACTACCAAGCTACAGACAGCAATAGCGGAGCTCAAGGTTGTGGCCCACCGATTGCGTGACTACGAGCCAACCAATGAATCGTGGAAGGAGGTTGTGTGGTCAGCTTGTGTATTAACTTATGGTTCTGGCTACTCTGAAGCTAACGTCAGATTTATCGTATCGTATTCCTTGATTGTTACGACTTAGGCTGAAAATCTAGCGCTTGAGGTTTGTGACCACGTAGAAACATTACTTTACTCGGAGGAGGGGATGAACAGGCTTCGTAAAAGCGATGCTTTGCAGGAGATGAAGTACCTCGTACCAGATGTGCGAGTTTATATCCTTGTCTGCGAATATAATAAGACACTAATTTTGTGTTTATGCATTAGGTTGCCCGTGAAGAAATCGCGGAGCTAAAAGTGTCTGATTTTGTGCTGGGGATCATTTACGAGAAGCCTTTTACGGTTTATGACCGTATCTATCGCAATTTCAGCGTAGAGGTTATTCACCCGCATTTTAATGATTCTTGTTATATTCTATTGATATGTACACGTTTTTTCTAAGTATGGGAAAGAGCTGTCAAGTGAAGCACGTAAAAGCTCCAGCCTTATCAAGTCCTCTTACGTGAGTCATCTATGAGATAAAGTGCGTGAGTCAACATTTACATATAAAATGTAGGTGTATGGAGAGATCAATTTTTTTTCGTTTGCCGGAGTCATTCGATGGATAGCTCCCAGTCTGCCAGAATTTGCCATTTTTTACGACCTGGTAATTTTCTGCGCCGTATACCACACGAAAACGCCTTTCTTAATTACGACGTTTGCATAGGGTTCCGGCACTGGTAAGGCAGTTATTGCAGCGAGTTTGGTGCATTCATTTGATCAGGCCATCGGAATCGAGCTGCTCGAGGTAAGTAAGTATTGATTCTTACTGCCCGCTAGCCCACACGCAGTTACATATCATTTTCGCAGCCGCTTGTACGTTGTGCTGAAAAGCGAAAAATGGCCTTAGAAAAACTCAAGTCTCCATTACTCAAGACGGACATCGACTTTATCGCAGGCAGTGTACTCACAACCAATTGGGAAGATGGCGATGTTGTATTTTGTCACGGTACCTGTTTCAGCGATCAGTACGATTGAAATTTGTGCTGCTCTAGATGAGGATGGAGCTGTGTAGAGCGATAATTGGTACATTGTGTGCATCATTCATTTAGGGATTGGATCAAAATTTCAGTCGCAGCAGAGAAGCTCAAACAGGGCGCGTTTTTCATCTCCACAACGCACGTGCTTAAGACAGGTCTTTTTGAGGTTGTAAAAAGCGCTAGCTTGACTATGAGTTGGGGAAGTGCGACCGTCTACATTCATGTACGTCAACTTACATAATGGGATAAATCAATTCTTAACATCGTGTCCACAAAATACCAGCGCCGACGCAAAATTGGTCGCTGGGCTGCTCAAATGCTGCGCGGTGGGCGCCCAACACGCACGGATTTGCTGCAACAGCTGCCAAATCGCCATCAATCAAATAATTTGGTGGAACACGCTAGCAGTACGAGTACAAAGACGGGTACATCAGAAGAATGATCACGAAGGAAGGTTGTTTAAACCCTACTGCAAAGATGGATAAATTATTCCACATCTCGGTGGAGTAGGGTCACCGTACACATTGCACAAGGGAAACTTTGATTCTCAGAGTCCGCGTTCAACGAAGCACAACGGTTCGGATCGTGCGCTCCCTCTACCGTAACACAACGTTTAGTTAGCTCGGCTAGACTATATATGCGTTGAATATAAAACTCGCTTTATTTTCTGATGTATTGCTCACAGCCCGCATGTACCACGGCGAAAATACCTATTTTCAGTGCTTGTGAATATCACATCAGTGCAATGTAAATTTCGTACAATTGTACAAAACGTGTAGAGAAAAGGTATGCAAGATTATGATACTTGCCCCGTTACGAGTGTTGACCCGATAAGGGCTCACGTTCATTTTATCTTTTTAACACACTGCGCAAAGTGACTACTGCGCAAAGTGACCGCTTCACATGCATTCACTGCGCCTGGAGTTACTCTCCTCTATCTGCATCTCAATGTTCCTGCTATGTGTGACGGGTCACACGGCACCTTGCACAGAGGAAGCTTGACTTCCAAGAGTATA
>NW_020189861.1:224830-224964 GCF_900000015.1 Plasmopara halstedii
TGTCCGGTCGTGGTCAACCTCCATGCCCGAGATGAACTTCGCCATACCGAGATCCTTCATCTAGAAAACACTTTTACCTTGACCTCTAGAATCTCGTTGCTCGTCTTGGCTGCAATGATCATATCATCGACATA
>NW_020189861.1:224974-231117 GCF_900000015.1 Plasmopara halstedii
AGCGTCATTGACGTAAACGATGCAGACATGTTCTGCTGCAGGTGCTCTAGCAGCACGTTCTCGTAACTCGAAAACGCCTCTAGACGCGCATCGATTGCCTCGGGGTCTTGTGCCACAAGCTGTCGCACGCCCTGAGGGCCAAACAAAGAAATCAGCTTATGAAGCCCGTCCTGCATGCCCTGGGGTAAAAAGGAAATTTCTTCATCCTCACAGAGGACCAGTCTAAACGACTCAGTTGTAGATTGACTACAAGTGCTACCAAGTGCAGCAGGGCTGCCGTAGCTTTGCACATGAGTAAGTGTCTTGAGGTCACTGGCCTTTCCTTCTTTACAAGGACCAAGTACTAATGCAGCGGATCGCAATCCGCTGCATCTAATAGTACCTAAATCCTTAATCAAAGCAAATGAACACTTTTGTTTAAAATCGAAACTAATTTTTATTCACCTTTTTTTCTAATTATAAAAGCTTAGATTTTCCTAGATCTACTAAGTACATATATAGTAAAATCTAGATATGCATAACTACTGGCTACCTAGCCACATACCGTTCCTTTGGTTGGGTGCAGCTACACCATGCACATCTTGTGTGACACACACCCCTGTTACCAGGGTACGTGTAACCCTGTTACATTATTGCTACACCTCATGGTGCCATAGCGTAGTGGTAAACAGCTCGCTTCACAAACGAGTGGTCGGTGGTTCGACTCCACCTGGTGCCTATAGTAACTGGTCATACCCACACGATTTAGAAATGCGAAAGCGACCGACTGTGTGAAGTGTGTACTAGTTATGCGCCAGTATGCTAAGTACCTAGCGTAGGAGCCTCCTCTAATATGGATGTGAGACCGGATAGTTTCTACAATCCAAAATCAAAGCAGGTCCAGGCATACAGAGGATAACTGTCCACAATCTTTTTATTAGCATGAGGTACGCAAAACAAGCTTAAAACACAATATGTATTGAATCATAGATAAACTTAAGATTCAGTAAATGTCATCTTAATTACGTCGGGCATCTGCTCTTGTTATGATCACACCTTGGAGTGTAACGGAATTACACGTACCCTGGTGTAGAAGGGTGGCTCACACAAGATGGTGTGACCATTCGAAGGTGTGAACTACACAAGACGGTGTAATCACACAATGGTGTGGCTATACCGTAACAAGAACCACCACGTGGCGGGACTGCCAGTGGTCATGCATAATTTTTAGGTTTTACTGTTGATTAGGACGACCTGAAGATTTAGATATAGGCGGCTTTGCCGCAAATAGAACAGATCAATACAGCTCGGATTTTAAATGAAAAAAGTGTTCTCATCTTGGGTTAAGGTTGTGGGTACTCTTGGAGTTAGCGGATTGCGATCCGCTACACTCATACTGGTTATAGTATTGAATGTAAGGTCGGTCACCTTAGCTTAGCACCTGAGCTACGACTGATTCTCTCTGCTCCTATTTGCCTTAGGGCATGCAGGACGGGTGTAAGAAGCTGATGTCTCTGCTTGGCCCTAAGAAGCTGATGTCTCTGCTTGGCCCTGAGGGTGTGCAACTCCTTGCTTTGCAAGGACCTGAGGCGATTAGCGCGCGTCAAAGGGCATTTTCGAACTATAAAAATGCTCTGCTAGAGCAACTGCAGAAGCTGTCAGCGCCGAATGCGTCTATGACGCCACCGTCGACGACGAATAACTCCTTCCGACCCAGGTCGCTCATGTTGAGCGTTGAGACCTTCGAGTAAAGAAACGGAGATGATTTTCTGCTCTGGGTAAGAGAGGCCGAGATGGGTATGGCGTCCGCCATATCCAGACTGACCAACAGCGCATGAAGCTAGCTATCTCCGAGCTCGGTGGTCGAGCACGAGAATGGGCACTGACGTGCTGTATTTCGGTTAAAGCGGCGCTTCCCTCCTGGACACAGCTGAAATTGCAGCTTTTCCGAGTGTTTGTTTGTGAAGACACCCGTCACTTTCGGATTGGTTGTCCCCTGCGCAAGGCGCGTCAAGGTTAATCGAGCCGACGTCCCTCTTCACACCAGTCTTCTGGTATGTTGCGGGGAAACGAAACACCCAGCAGGCGCGGGGCACCCTGATAGGGAAAAACTTAGTTCTTTTGAGCTTCAAAGGGGTAGAGGGCAACAGGGCCCAGCCCCAAAGAGCTGAACACGGAACGTGTATGCATGCCGGGCTTGCTGGTCGTGGAAGCGACCATGAAGGGCTTTGAAAAGCTTTGGAGGATTTTTATCGACTTCGGGGCGTGGACAATTACTGCCGATGCTCCAGGATGAAAGGAAGTCAGTTGTATTCTGAGGCGCTGAAGGTTGAGTGAAACCGTCACCATACGCTTAGCGACGGGGACTTGTTTCTCGGTGCCTAGGGTCCTTGTGGACCTCTGTGTCAGATTTCTTGATTTTGATAGCGTGAACGCTGCAAATTTTCAGATTTGGATTCAAGATATGACCTCATCCTCGGTATGGCATGGTCATAACAACATGAGCCATGGATTGATTGAAGGTCAAAGACTTTGGGCGCTACGCGCACGCCTCCTGCTGGAGCTTTGTATGAGTCATGATCCCACCTCTACTTGGAAGCAGAAGCGCTATTGGCGCGGGCACTGGACCGGGACGGTCAACGTGCTGCAGATCGGGATATCCGAGTTGGTGAACACCGAAGGTGTATCGGACAGGGGTCCCGAGCACGACTCGCGGGATGAACGTGGAGTGGCATGGAAACCACTGGGCGATGCTCAAGTCGCTGCATGCCATGCGTGGTATGGTCGAATGAGGTCCATGGCATCTTGGGCAAGGCCCTTCAGATGCATGTACAGTGGCTTGTTATCCACTGGATAAAGATTGCGGAAATAGCAGCTCTTCGTCGGATGTAATAACATCAAGGCTCCAATGGAGCAGGAAGTAAGGACACTGGACGACGCTGAGCGCATGTTCCCACTGGTGTGGATGAGACGTAAACCTCTATAGCGAGAAGACGACGGTGCAATTTGTTATCTGCAAGATGCAGGGCGTCGACCCTGACCCAGGGTATGCCTACCGTAGACAATAGCGCACAGCTATACACCATTGTCAGCGGTATGATGGGAAAAGAAGACGGCAACGTCACCCTTAAGGCTATTCCCTATGTGGATGCTCTTGAGCTGGACAAGATGTCTTCTGAACAGTTTGGCGGCGCTTGAAGGCAGGCGACTTAGCTGAAGTGGTAATTATACGGAAGAGGAGATCAACCCGTCGTCGCTACTGGATGAAGCTGTCCGACGATATCTTTGTCCACAGTCGTGCGGAGCACGAGAGGACGGATGAAGAGAACCTCATCGTCCATATCAGAGCGGTGCTCGACTGCATGCGCACAAATCAGCTTGCAGACAAAAGCATCTTTGATGCTGAAGAATGTTTTTCAAGATGCTTTCTTGGGAAGCGTGGCCATCGAGCGGATCCCGCTAAGGTCAATGCGGTTGCAGACTGGTCAGTTCCGAAAAAACATAAAGGACCTGCGCAAGTGGCTTGGCCTCGTCAACTCCTTGCACAAGTCTAGCGCAAATTATGCAAAAATGGTACAGCAATTGTCTAATTTCCTTAAGAAGGATATGGAAGGGTGTTCGGACACTGAGCATCGGGAGCCTTTTGACAGGTTCAAAGACAGCCTCCTTCGTGAACCAATACTGCTGTTGCCAGACCCCGATCGTCCTTTAAATGTCGTATGTGACGCTTCGGACTTTGCGATCGGCTGTGCAATACTACAACCAGAAAGAAGGAAATGGAAGGGTGTTCGGACACCGAGCATCGGGAGCCTTTTGACAGGTTCAACGACAGCCTCTTTCGTGCATCAATACTGGTGTTGCCAGACCCCGATCGTCCTATAAATGTCGTATGTGACGCTTCGGACTTTGCGATCGGCTGTGAAATACTACAACCAGACACCGAAAGGCGGGATCGGGTAACGCGATCACCCGATCGCGCTGATACTCGCCAGCTTAAGGCTGCGGAGAAGAACTACTTAGTCCAAGACAAAGAGTTACTTGCGATGAAGTATGCCCTAATCAAGTTCGGGATACCCCTGCTCGGCTCCAATTCGTTTGTGATCTACATGGATTTTGCAACACTACGCACTGCGACTCAGTCGCTTCACCCCTCGCAGTAGATGGCCAGCTGGCTCTCGTTCTTTGCAGAGTATAACTTCGAGGTGAAGCATTAGCCAGGAAAGCAGAATGCTTTGGCTGATGCGCTGTCACGCAGACCGAATTAAGAGCTTGCTCGTGGCACAACAGTGACGTCGTCAGTGACAGATTTGATACGCGCCGC
The DNA here is from genome assembly GCF_900000015.1 of Plasmopara halstedii. Taxonomy (NCBI): domain Eukaryota; phylum Oomycota; class Peronosporomycetes; order Peronosporales; family Peronosporaceae; genus Plasmopara; species Plasmopara halstedii. The sequence goes on from NW_020189861.1 coordinate 229,275, forward strand.
ATATAAGCGTGATATATATCTGCTACGGGCTCCCGGGAGCAAGAAGTTTGGAAACTCGGCAGGATGTTGCCGCCGCGACTACGTGCACGGTTGCGCCAATATTGATATTCGTTGAATAACGGGTTGCTGAATTATAGCACCGACTCAATGGATACGCCCCGAATTGTGGTTCTCCACGATGAGAATGCGAAGTACCGTATCCTCTATGAGGCGCAGAACATCTCGCTCAGTGGTCAACTCGGTCGTGAGAAGACTTACAGCTCTGCGAGTTGCCACTACTGGTCCAAGTTGTACAAATGGACGTGCACATATGTGCGCACGGTTGAGACGTATCAAAAGGTGAAACTCTTTCCGAATGCGGAGGCGCCGCTGGCCAGATTGCCGGTACCCTACGGTGTGAGCAGTACACGAGAATAGATTTTGTGTTTGGCCTGCCGAAGGACTCGGCGGACAACACGGGTGTGGTGGTCTTTGTGAATTGTTTAAGCAACATGGCTCATCTTACGGCGTCGACGACGGTGTTTGAACAGCGACGCTGTTTGTGGATCGTGTCTTTTGACAGCATGGACTCCCAGAGTCAATTGTCTCTGACAGAGGCCCACTCTTCACTGGGAAGTCCTCAGGGTGCTGAGCGCCAAATTGACTATGTCAACAGCGGACCATCCACGGGCCGATGGTCAGACTGAGCGCCGTAACCGCGTCGTTGAAGACGACCTTTGCAGCGTCTGCGCTGAGACACCGAGGCGCTGGAGCGCCATGGTGCCACCAGTAAGGCTCACTCTGAACAATGGTTTGCATGCATCTACCGGCTACACGCCGTTGTACGTGAATGGGATCGTTCATCCTCGCGACCCGCTAACACCGCCATCCATGGCTCGGTACTTGAAGGGGGAGAAACAGCCGAGCTGCTAGCTGATGTCAGCTCCCTCACTGTGCGTAAACAAGTCGCAGACCTCCTGGTTTCCAGACAAAGTGTCTTACGGCACGTTCGCGATGCGATGGCTTTTCGCCAAGAGATGCAGAAAAAAATATGCAGATGGAAGAGGAATAAGAAATGTTGCAACATTGAGGTCGGAGACCTGGTCTTATTAAATGCTAAAAACCCTTTTGCACATGCAGTTTTTGCTGTCTTTGACGAAGCACCGTCCACGGTTTATTGGACCTTACAAGGTCATGGCCAAGTGAGGCCTTGCGTATACGTTGAACATTCCGAGAAGGATGGGTATCCACCCAGTTTTTTTATGGGCTTACTTAAGCCGTACCAATATCCAGCGCAAGTGAACGCGGAAGCGTTGGCGTCGGATTGGCGATCAAAGGCGCTCGGCCACCCAGAAGTTGAGCCAGCAACTGATTTTGAGCACGGAGTGCAACAACTTTCGGTTCTAACGGCACAAGGTGCTCCACCTACGCACGAAGTGATGTATTCGCCTGCTCGACGGCTTGGGGCCGCTCCAACAGAGCACGATAATTCTCAACATGAGGCAGTCGGTGCACAGAGTGCTCCGAGCTCTCGAGGCCTTCCGTAAATTTTCTGCGACTTCGGTGAGATGCTCGGCGGAGTGCTGATAACTACGAACTTTGTTCTCAAGAGCTTAAAAAGCATCGCGAGTTGCCGGACGACGATCGGCCAAGTAATCATCGTCCGCCGCCGGCTCTTCTCACTGAGATCGGTGGTGTCCACAATCACGTGGAACCCCTTGTGAGTCGACGTCGTCGACAGGGTAAAATCTATATTTTGTGAAATGGCGAGGATACCAAACTTCAAAAGCTAGTGGGAGTTCGAGGTGCCGCTTCGGCAAGAAGGCCCAGACGTCGTGGACGCTTATGATCGAAAGAAACTTGA
>NW_020189861.1:231127-231240 GCF_900000015.1 Plasmopara halstedii
AAAAGCTCGGTGGTCGAGCGCGAGAATGGGCACTGAGGTGCGGCACTTTGGTCGGAGCTGCGTTTCCCTCCTGGGCAAAGCTGAAATTGCAGCTCTCACGAGTGTTCTCGCCG
>NW_020189861.1:231250-235248 GCF_900000015.1 Plasmopara halstedii
CCGACATGGCAACAAGGAATTGGTGGACTTTGTGTAAGAGATGAGCACTCTCATTGCCGGGATGGCAGCAGATCCCCTTCCGGAGGCTGTCACAGTGATCGTCTTTATGGAAGGCCTTCGCGCTGGCGTGGCCAGAATGGAAGTCTTCCGTGTGCATCCATCCTCATTTGAAGAGGCGGTGAAGGTGGCATTGAGTGCCGAATTCAATTTCACGTCGGCACGACTTGGCTGGAATGCACACTTCAACAGCTCGTCGAGCGGGCCTGTGCTCATGGATCTCAGCTATGCTGAAGAAGAGGGAGCAGAGCTTCGAGCTGCCGGGCAGCACACAAACACATGACGGTGTTTTCTCTGTGAAGATATTCGTCACCTTCGGAACGGGTGCCCCCTGCGCAAGGCGCGTCATGGTTTTTCGCCCCATCGCCCCATCGCCCCAATGCTTACCAGTCTGGTTCGTCGTGGGGAAACGACACCACCCAGTAGGCGCGGGGCGACCTACTGGAGAAGAACTGAGTTCTGTTAAACCTCAGGGAGCTAGAGGTCAACAGGGCCCAGCCCCGAAGAGCTCCGTTCTTTTGAACACGGAACGTGTATGCAAGCCGAACTTGCTTGTCGTGGAAGCAACCGTAAAGGGCTTCGAGAAGCCATGGAAGATCCTCATCGGTTCCGGGGCATCGGGTAATTATGCTTGACGCTCCACGATGGAAGGAAGTCAGCTGTATGCTGAGGCGCCGAAAGCGCGGTTGGGTTACATCGTCACTGTTCGCCTAGCGACGGGGACGCGTGTCACGGTCTCAAAGGTCCTTGTGGACCTCGGATTCAACTTCCTTGACTTTGATAGTGTGGAACGCTGTCTAGTCTTAGACTTGGATGCAAGGTATGACCGCATCCTAGGAATGGCATGGTTAGAAGACCATGAGATTGATTGGAGGTCAAAGACCTTCGGCGCTACGCGCACGTCTCCTGGTGGAGCTTTGGCAAGTAATGAACCCACCTTTGCTAGGAGACAAAAGGCTATTGGCGAGAGCACTGGACCGAGACGGTTAACGTGCTGGTCATTGGAATGTCCGAGTTGGTGGACACCGACGGTGTATCAGACAGGAGTCCCGAGCGTGGCTTGCCCTGTCGGTTAGAACCTTTGTGTTCTCACCGACGCCTGGCTTAGATGCATCTCACCCACGCATCATCATAGCTGGTCGATGCTTCCATGCGTGCGATTACAGCTTGTGTCCCTTGAGCCACATATTGCGCTATGTCTTCGCGGCCAAGATAGACGTGATTTAAATAAGTTATCGAGTTATCCTGCCCAGGAATATATAAACTCGTGTTCCACCCTCACATATGATAATGTGTATGTATACTTTATCGTTGGATTGACTTTAGTCCTACCAAGAACATCTGGGTGTCGCGTACCTTGGGCGGATGAAGCCTTGACAAAGACAACTCGCACTGACAACGAGCCTTCAGATGTAAGCTTGTATGCTCCAACAAGAAGCGAAACAGAGACTCTCGTAAGTAATGATATGTCTACTTCTCTATCTTGTTGAAAGAGTGACATATATTCAGACTGATAGTAAATACCTTCGTTTTACTATGTTCGACAATGCACTATATGTATTGTATGACGTGAGACTAACAACCCAGGTATGTATATCACGGATCTTTCCATTACATAGCCCATCGTCCTCAAACTTTTGGTTGCACAAAAGTGTTGACAGTATTTACTGGTAAATTGTGCGTTTTGGCAATAGTATTTAACGTGATATCATTTGATAGCTCACATGATCATCATTCTGCTATTGGTGCACATTTGACGCTTTCAAGCTACAGAGCACCGCAATATGAGCGACAGCTCTGTAGTTATTTGGGAAAGTGAGCTGTTGCGTGTGCGCCAGTGGATTAAGTGCAGTCACAAAGACAAGTACCATGAGCGCGAGCGGCTTTTCCAGTGCGTTAAGACCCACATTGGTTACAAAGATCATCTGCGCTCGATGCAGAGTGAAGCTTTGGCAAGCGAGGACGAAATTGACAGAGCACTCGATTTCTTAGGTGATTTGGATGCGGAAGACATGACTAGGCTGCTGCAAGCCGAGGCAGCCAAGGCGAAGGACGCAGCACCGCGCGTGGAAGTCGGCATGTCCATAGAAAGCTCGACCTCGAGCACTAGGGAACTCATGAGACCACTGGAAATGCCCTACAACCTGGTTTCGCCTAGATCAGAACCTAAATTGATCTCAATGTCCATACCGCAGCTGGAATTCAAGCCTTTGGCTTTTGCGGCGACAATGACTAGCAGTGCAATGCTAGGAAGTGACTCCGCGGGGCATGCACCGATGCATGATATGCACGTGGAAGTGATGTCAATACGGCATTCGGATGGCGACGAGTGCAAAACAGAGGAGAGCACTCCTCCTCATTTGATGAAAAATCTTGGAGCTGACTACAAATTAATTGAAAGTGAATTGCCAGTGGATTCTGGAAATAAGGCGGAACAGCTAAAGTACATATCGCACATATCATCTAAGAGCCCACAAGATCCATGTGAGAAGAAGGCGACTACGCTTTTCAATTGTAAAACGGAGCTAGATGAACATGCTATTGAGATGCTGAGCTGGGTTTCGGGCTATCGTGACCCGGACGTCATTCGACGCAAGAGAAACTTGCGACGGAAACGAATGAACACGCATCACTATGGTGTGGCGCTGGAAGAGGAACGGCTGCAAATTCAGCGACATGTCAATAAGAATACAGGTGGCAGTGACAGCGAAAGCGAAGATGATGCTAACAGTGACTATTTACCGGCAGAAGATGAAGAGTTAATTGAAAGAGATGATTCTGATTTGGATAATTTACTCAGTGATGATTGTCTCGATAGCGACAAGGACCAATGGCCAGTAAAGCGAAAGAGAAAGCGATTACAACAGGTGCATACGACAAATAAAAAAACTCGCTCGCGAAATGTTGCTGTTGCACGAAAAGTTGATCAAGAAATTTATGTCGATGATATTTTCCCACTGTCAGCCAAAACACTATACAGTGGCAAGAGCGTATATTGCCATAAAGCAGCAACCATTCAGATGTCATCAAAAAATGCGGACAACATCAATATAGACAAGTCAATAACACCGACAGTACTTCAGTCCAGCGGGGTTGAGTCCGAGAGATGTGAAAAGAAGTGTGGTCAAAAGCCGGATGGTCAACTCAAGGGCGACTTAAGTGCTAGCGATTCAGCTATACTTGAAGCGAAAACAACTTCAAATATCATGCGATTAGATGTCTCTGAAGATGACCATCAATTGCTCGGAAATACGAATCAGGGTGGATTTACATTAGCTGAGACAGCCTTACCAGCTATGAGTACGATGGACGACATGTTCCCTCGATGTATTGATACAGAGCAGAATGGTGCTGTTAATAACCTGACTGATCTTACAAGCAATCGAGATTCAGCTACGCAGTCTGATGGTGCTAATGCCGCTTTTTCTCACGAAAAAACTCTGACGACCGTGCGTGATAAAAGTGCTGTCGAAAAAGATAGTACTGCGCGCAAATTTGTGGTTCGAGACGGTTCTGACGCGCTAAAGGTGGGCGAAACGCAGAAGATTACAGTAAAATTTCCCATTGAGATTCAGCCATTAAATGGAGATGAGGGTGATGACTCGGAAGCTGAAACCATAATTCTGGACGATGACGAAGATTTAACGGACGGCCAAGGACTTGACCACAATAATGACAGTGAGTCAGGACTCGAAGAAATTAGTAATCAGAACAATGCAACGCGTGGTAAAAATTACATCACAGAAGGCAAGAAAGATGAAAGAGCAGACGAGGAGAAGTCATCACTTACAAAAGAATGCGACAGTGACGCTAAAACCAGAGTCTTGGTTGAAAACAGACGTGGTGTAATCGCAGATACTTCGATAGCCGGAGTTCGACAACTTTTTGATTATCAACCGCTAAAACTGAAACAGAAGTCAAGAGCTACGGCAACAACTGTC
>NW_020189861.1:235258-248558 GCF_900000015.1 Plasmopara halstedii
ATTTTCCTGGAAGGAATATTACACAGTCGTCGAATTCGCTCTTTATTGAAGAATCAGTGAGGATTAGCACCGTTTTTCAATAAAATACCGTATCTTCCGTATTTTGTTCCAGTCGCGCTCCGTATTTCGTAGATTTACGGAGCATAAGGAATATTCCGTATATATAGAGAGAGGCCTGCATATAACTGATAATCGAGAGCAGAAATTATTACTCTTACCCGATTAAGAACGATTTTGTAAATTTTCCATATCGCATAATTTCTTTTTCCGATTAAAAAAAAATCAAAATCGATAACTGCCACGACAATTGGATTGTCCACAGTTAGATCAGGCCATTTGTTTACTTCTTACCCGGTCAGATTGTAATGATGTCGAATAGTATCTACTCCACAGCAAACTAGCATTAGTGGTTTCATAAGCAACACAAATTTGATAATGTAGTAATGAGAACGGTCAGCGAACGATGGTTCAAGTTTTATACTAGAATCGCTCCAGTCCGTAAAAAAAGAATACAAGTCACGAAGTTGAGTCAGCAGGTTTGTGATCCATTTTTTCATCGCAGCTGGATTTTACTCGAAAATACTCGACATTGAGACGAATCGACTGCTACAGATAAAACTTTGCAAATAATAACATCAATCGAGACTCTAAATGGTCGGATACTACGATCACAAATTGTATCAGAGTGATTTCTAATTAGTGAAGTGATGCGAAGAAAGAAATTTCGCCACATGTATAGAAAAGCGCAATGACAGCGTCCAGTGTCGCTTATTCTCGATAATTTAGCCTAGTGCCAGCAGAACTATTTCTCGCTCCTGTCATACCATGTCAAACTGTAAAAAAAAGATTATAAAGTTTGATATGGTGATATTTTAAACTCAGAAAGTATTCTCGCTGAAGCAACGTCTCGCTAGTGTGACGTTTAGTGAATTGGCACATACATGAGCAACATTACAGCGTTACAATGTAATAGGGAACCACATGTGCGGCGGAAGCGATAGGAGGCTCCATCGCAGATTAAATTGGGCAACTATATTTTGTGACCTTTGTAAAAAAAAGATCTGCAGAGAACTTTCTTGCTTGTTGCAAGCAGCTATTCTTAGAGAAATTAAAAAAATTTACGACAACTTGAAATGTGCTCATAAGCTGTATAATGTATTTGATCTACTGTAAACAAAATTATAGCTTAGAATAGTATTTTATACTAAGCGGGATGACGTAGCCGTGCATAGTGCAATCTTTAATCGTGCTAATTGATCTTCACTGACTCGTTAACACGAAACAAGACATCAAAAATGTTACTTTATTAAAACTGCCGCTGAATGATCCGAAACGGCGGTTAAGTGACCGCGGTTTCATACGACGGTTCAAGGACGTCGGTTACGACTATTGTTTGCGGACGTATTACGGATATGATAAGATCCGTTCATTCTTTAGATAAATCAGATTGATCGTAGAAGCTTATAGAAGGATCAAGGAGGATAGTCTTAGAGGTAGCACAGGTTAGCGAACAACGGACCTTAATATATCCACTTTGGTTTTACCTTCTATTCAACAGGTTAGCAGCCACAACCAAGTCTTCTATTAATCTACGTCCTTCTCGCCATGATCGACAATGGAACGAAGTCCTACTGGAGAGTGGTAACTATTACCACTGTGAATTTAATGTGAGGATGATCATGGCAAGACAGGGTCTCCTGGGACACATTATGGCCTTTGAGGATGAAACGACATCACGATGACCTGGTTTGTGAACGACGCCAAGGCGCTTGGCGGCATCGCGCAGGGTGTCGAGACTCAACATCAGACCAAGATTCGGTCGGCTACGCGAGCCATAGAGGCCTGGGGGAGCCTCTGTTATTTCTACAATTGATCGCAATTCACAATCAATCGCGTGACGATGACGCGTCGACTTCACGATTTAAAGATGGAGAGTGGTACAAGCATGGCAGAACTTCTGGGCTCTTTCGACGAGCTGGTAGTAGGACTCCAAACGTCGGGGGAGGCGGTCGATGAGTCACGCCAGCTGATTATACTACTGAGTAGTCTGCCGTCGGCATACGAATTAATTCTGTCGATTATGGAGAAATGCGAAGGACATAACACTGACTGAGGTCGAGAAAAAGCTTTTCAAGGAATCAGAGAAGCAACAGAGGAAGGGAGGCAAAATTTGCGTTTCGCGTGAATGGAAACGCTAGCAAATTCAAAGGTGGAAGGGGGAATGGACGAAATGTTGGTGTAACGGTAAGTGAAAAGTTTGGACACACGAGCGGAACTGCCAGAACGGGAAGCGATTCAACAGCGATGGCGCGGTGTTTGCTGTTGGTGAAGGAAAATCAGTAGGTAGTTGATCGACAGTGGAGCGACTTCCCATATGACCCCGCACAGATAGACTTGTTTGATTGCAAAGGCCTTAAAGCAAGCGTTAATGCGATGATTGCAGACTACAAGAAGTTGAACGTCAATGTAGCTGGCGGTGAAACTAACCAGCTTGGACGGAAAGGCAATTCGCATGATTGAAGTTCTGTTCATTTCAAGACTCGACAGAAGATTACTGTCAGTCGACAAGCTTGCGTAGCGTGGTATGAGTGTGGAGTTCTCGCGTTCGTCATGTGTCATCTGGAACAAGGATCAAGAAATGGCTTCGTGTGCTAGAATCGGAAAAGCATATATGCTTGACTGTCAGCAAAATGAAGCATGTTTCGTGGAGTATTTCGGAGTGACAGTCAGTATGAGCTTTGGCATGCTCACACGGGACACCCAAGCAAGGATGCGCTGCTTTAGACGCAGCACTCGACTAAAGGAATTCTGATTGTAAAGCAAGGCGCGAAAAAGGTTTGTGCCGGATGTTTGAAGGGCAAGCAGACAGTCACAACATTTTTTTCACATTCAGTGACAAAGACGACGCGCGTACTCGACCGCGTGCACACAGACATCATGAAGCTATTGAGGACTCCATCGAAGGTTGGTTTAAAGTACATTTTAGCGTTTGTGGATGTATTTTTCTAGGTATGTGGCGATATTCATGATCAGGAGCAAGTGTGAAGTGGCTGGAAAGCTCAGAAAATTCAAGACGCTTAATGAAAATTAATGGAGTACACGTCTGAAGGGTTTGCGATTCGACAACGGAACAGCATTTGTAAAAAAAACTAATGGCTGACATGTCAACAAAGCGGCATGATGTACCAGCGCTCCGTTCCAGAAAGCCCGCAGCAGAACGGAGTGGCAGAGCGTATGAACAGGACAATCATGGAGAAAGCCCTTAGTATTCTGTATTACAAGGCCATTTCAACAAAATGGTGGGCGGAAGCGGTGGATATGGCGGTAAATATAATGAACCGCTCCCCCACTACAGCCTATCCTTGTATCACGCCGTACGAGTTGGCTATTAAGATGAAGCCCCGAATGGATCACTTGCGCGTGTTTGGCTTGCAAGGTTACGCTCATGCGTACAGTGCTAAAAGGACTAAGCCGAAACTCGAGCGTCCCAATTGTATGTATCTCGGCTACGCGGAAAATGTTAAGGGCTATCGCGTGTTTGGCTTGAAAAACGCCAAAGTCAAAGGACCCATTCCGTGAAGCTGGATGAGCGTGAAGGCGGTGACTCAAGCGCTAAAGCCAGAAGCAATGGTTTTAGTAATTAAGGACATATTCGACATTAAGTGGATAGACAGCCAATGATGGACAATTTCATGGAAGATGTGGAAGGATTAGTTACAGATGTCGAAATGGGTGATATCGAGCGAATGCCAAGCGTTAATATACATCAGCTAACGCCTTCTGAGCGGTCTATCAAAAACAGGCTGAAATTAGCGGAGTGCCATCCACCGTCTCGAATGAATCAAAAAAATTGTCTGGTATTTCGACCTGAGGTAAAGAGAACAAGAAAAAGACGGGAGCCGGTGCTGGTGCTAAGGAACAGCTTAGTTGATGAAGAGTTAAGACAAGACAGTGATGGTCTACCGACACCAAAACGTGCTAGGAATGATATAGATGGACTCGTTTTAGAAGCTGTTCTTGCTTACGCCGTGAGCAATGACGACGACATCAACTTACCAACTATGTATACACAGGCAATAGCAAGCGATGATGCAGAATGTGGCGTGAAGCAATGGAAACCGAGCTTCGCTCTCATGAAGAGAATTAAACCAGGACATTAAAAATACGAGGAAGATCAGACGCACAATCTGACCACAATGGGTTTTGCAAAGAAGCGTGATCAGAATGTCACTATCGTGCCGTACAAGACACAACTGGTCGTCATTTTTGCAGTACGCGCGGAATGCGACTATCACATGGAACAGCTGAAAGTCGACACAGCTTTTTTTAACAGCGTGTTTATCGAACAACGTTTTTATTGAAGTTTCGCTTGGTGTCGATAATGCTCAAGGTTACATGTGTCAGCTGAACAAGGCTATTTACGGATTGAAGCAAGCACCAAGTGGTTGGCACAAGACAATACATCGTGTCTTTGTGGCGAATGGCTATAAGAGCTGCAGAGCGGACCATTGCGTTTATGTCAATATCTCCCAAGTAGATTTCGTCTACGTTGGACTTGATGTTAATGATATAGTTATCGCAACAAGAACCAGAAAGGAGATCAATCAGGTACAGAAACTGTTCAAGAATGTATTTAGTTGTTCATTGGTTTAGATAAATAAGATTGTTTGTGGATTCTTCTAGAGAGATCTAGGAAGCACAGGTAGAAAGCTAAAGAATCTTCATATATTTTTCACTTTGGTTTCTACCTTCTATTCAGCACACAAATTCAAAATTTATCGACTTGAGCTTGAGCTCGTCGCTGTGTTCGCGTAAGAAAACACCAACTCCATATGGTCTCAAATATAATTCTCTCTTTTATTTTAAAGCTGTAGAAATTTAATTGAAAGCTAAAACATAGACCAAATCTTGTATTAGACTACATTGATTATACGATTATCTCTTTTATATAAATTTGCCATACTCGACACTCTCCTCCGGATAAAGTTGGCGAATTTTTTATAGTCCAAATAAAGAGTGTGGCGGTGCTGCCGCTGACACCTTTATGCCCGTGATAGGCGGTGCTGATAAGTAGATAAAGTTCTTACTATCGTAATTTGGTCACATCCTTCACTTTTGCTTATGTGTTGTTTCAATAAAAAAAGGAACGAAAGACATTCAAACAAGTCTCACTTGCGAATAAACTCGTTCTGCTGTGTTATGAATACACAATCTCTACTACCTGATCAATATTAGCCTTAATTGTCTTACCACTACTGGAGCAAAATGCCGCTGAGATATTCCTCTCATTTCAGTTGAAATATCGATCTCGAAAGTCCCTGCAAAGGTTCTTAAGCGATCAAATACAACTTCTTCCTGATTGTCTAACGGGAAAACTTATGCTGCACTCGTTAATTGTAGCAATTCGGTGACTTCTTCCCACTAAATACTCTTTGTTTTTAAATAATTTCTTTAAAATTGTACCCTTCCTCAGCCTGAACCCGATAATAGATACATCAATTCTATGATTTCATTACCATCTTGCGAAGGAAGGCTACGCCATTGAGAATATCGTATATCGTAGTGTCCATGAATGTCAAAAGTCACCGTACTAATTTAAATTTAAATGTATTGCAGCCAACCGTTGATAGGGACATTTCTGTCAACCTTTACAATCTTTTTCTAACGGTGCATAATCACGATAGAAAGGCGCTTAGTTAATTTGTTTGTTTTGCCATCAAAATCTGTTGCATCTGACGATTAACATACTTTCAAAACGCCGCCGCAACGGAAGAGACCGTACAGTAAGGCTCTAAACAGCTCCATGGTATTCCAAATCTCCACTCTCTCTCTCATTTAAGTTTCAATATATTACTAAGACACACACAATCTAACGGCGTGCAAGGATTAAAAAATGACTTTTTCTGCAAGCCATCCACGAGATAGCGATCAAAGCACTTGATAAACTCAGCTTAGGATGTGAAAGGTTTGATTTCAATTACAGGTTTCTTCATCTCAATGGACATACTTTCTTATGACCTTCACGGCCTCAGAAGTAGCTTGAAAAACAAGTCCATTATTATTTGTATTCATACGTGAATTAAAAATATAATCAGATTTTATTGGAATCAGGTATCCTAAAGAATATCCAATCACTCCGTTCAAACAACTTTTCAGGTTAGTAATTATTTCTTGGTGAGTGCTCTTAGTACTATTCCATTTCAGGAAATTGTTAGCTTAAATATTTTCCTTGCAGCACACATTCGATCAGAAGTCCACAAGGTCAACATCGTTACGCATAAATTTTCAAAGGTGTCATTAGGAAAAAACTAATGTTAAAGCCCTAAATTTAAATCGCGGAAAGGATGTCAAATAATTTTTCAAAGAGACTGGTTCTAAAGACTCTCAGAATGGTAGCCAAAGCCCTCCACCCTCAACCGCACGACCCGGCCAAGCCGATTACCAAGGAGCATTGACAGAGCTCACCCTCCTCCGTCTGCTCCAGTAAGGAGCTCCATATCTTTTTTAATGGCAAAAGTGTTACAAAAAAAAACTTGGATCGATCAACAATATCCGGTTTGACGCCGAACGCTGTTGCTTGACCAGTGGTCTCATTTTGCGCTTTTACAATTACAAAAGTCACGTCGATTGTATTCAAATCTATAATGTCATAAGTAAACTTTCACGATTTCCGAAGTTGCTTTATGCGCGTAGTCGACGACTGCATATTCGTATACAAGTGATCTACCCACTTTCACCGATAGCAAAAACGAGAACAACAAAGTCGCTCAAATATCACTTTGGAAATCCCATAGATCTTGATACCTAAGAAGCGCCGCTTGCGCTTATAGCAGCATCAATTGAAACAATCGAAACAATCGTAATCTCAATGATTAATGCACTTTGAATGCCGAAAGCTTGCGCAAATGCAGATTTTAATCGTACCCATGAACACAAAGATTCACCCGCCTAGAGACCTTACAACTTGAAGTCAAGTCCGAGTAGACCGTTAATATGTTCAATTTTGCAAGGTGCAAAGCACGACGTGGACATCGAGGTGTAAACCTTTATCTATGGTTTCTGCCGTCATATCTCTGATCGTCTTCATGATAGCTTCTTTACAGCCACCCCCAAGTGTCGAAGTCACGCCCACGTTGCTCTTACTCTGTAATGATAAACGTGCTGCGACAAGCTATACCGTCGCTCAACCGAGACTTTGCTTTCATAAAGCAGCGACGGCTCCTGGACAGTTTGCCATCGAGAACCTCAAACTTTTATGAGTTTGTAAAATGAGGGTTTAATCTTCGCTTTAACAGATGCTAGTAACAGTCTTGGTAGGCCGGTCAGTTTGCCAACGCTTTGGATGAAAGTGGGACTATCGGCAGTGATCAACCTCCCGCAGCTGAATCTTGTGATCTCTCTCGGTTCTGGTTGTACGTCGACGCTACGTGACAATCAGCGTGCATTCGTTTTTACAATATATTAAACATCGGAAACGTATTGCGATTCTACCCTTACAAGTCAGTCGGAGGTAAAATATGTGTTTGGGACGGTGCTGTATCATCTTCGTTATAACACCAAGCTGAGCTACCCTCTACTTTAGACCGTTAACACGGCTCTGAGCAGTCAAGGGACAATTAATCTACTCGATGCAACCTCTATAAGACTATCGAGGAGCCACCATAATCGAAAAATCTCACGAGAGCCAGCTGAGAGACGATCTTTCTTCAACGTCTCCGCTCGATAAGCAAGGGCTCGCCCTTTTTGGTGTGAAGTGATTGGTGGGCCAAGGGGATATAAGGCTTGTAAATAGTATCTCATCAAGTGAAAGATATTTCGTTTCTCCAAAATTAATGGATGACTGAGGTCTTCATTCGGCAAGCTCGAGATTTGGTCGGCATTCTTACTCTCTTAAGAAGATGTCATAAACATTTACCCAAAACGATGTTGGCCATGTGGACTTCCGACAAATTTTAAGTAAATGTGTGTTGCAGAACGAAAGCGTTTGCTTACAATTTTTTTCAAGAGAAATTGTACATCGCAATACTAATAGCATTCGCCAAGAAGTCTATTCTGGCCTGATAAGTCGTTTGAGCTGAGTGATTTAATAAGTTTGAAGAGGAGGATAAATGATGTCATTGAAATCTTATCATTAACCAATGAACACGACAATTCTGGACTATTTGTTTGTCCAAACTACTTCTGTAGGCCGTGAAAGTGATAATAAAGTTTCTGCATTGAGATAGGATTAGGGCAATAGTTGGAATCATACCTTTACATGCTAAACAGAGTTTAGCAAGTGCTTTGATCGTTCTCGTGGATGGCTTGCAGAGAAAATCATCTCTATCATCCTAAAAAGCCGGTTGCTTCCCTGCAAAGATTTCGAAGCCTGGGAGGAGAGCGGGAGTGGAGACTTCTTATACCATGGAGCTGTTTAAGACCTTAGTCTCCGGTGTTTCTCCCTTTGAGCCAGCGCTGTTAAAGGATGTCAATCGTCAAATAAATAAAACGGATCTTAGCTGGCAAAACTTTGCTGTAATACAGTTGAATTTAAATAGTGACTTTCGACATTTATGGACACTACGATACACGATATTTTCAGTGGCCTCGACTTCCTTCGCAAGATAAATAAGAATGCAAAAAAGTTATAGATCAATTGCTGGGATCAAGGAGAATTATCTCAGAAGATTTCTGCTCCAGTAGTAGCAAGATGATTAGAACGCAAAGTTGATGTATCAATCCCACTGTAGCAGAAACAGTTTTTTTGCAGGTGAGATGAGTTTGAGTGACCCTCACACTTCTTAAAACAACCTTTATATGTAATGTTAATTAGTTTTACATTCAGGCAAAAGGGAAGAATGTGACAAATTCGCGATGATGAGAATACTAACTTCTATCTGCTTAATCGCGACAAGACAGCATCACTACTCTTCGACTGGAATATTGGACCATCGTCAAATTAATCTAAGGAGAGTATCAAGTCTGGCCAATCTACATAATAAAAGTTGCCGTAAAAATACATGTAGTCTAATCGAAAATTAAGAGTATGCATTTAACTTAAAGTAATTATTTACAACTTTCTAAAGAAAAGATTTGAAATGATTGATGCCATCCTGCCAATATGCAATTGGTGAATTCTTACACGAACAAGCAAGTTCAATTTAGTAAAATTTGAAGTTATGACAAAAGAAATCGAATGTTTTACTGTCTTGTTGCGTGGGTACGGGTCAGTGTAGATCAATAGGCCCGATTCGAGCGTCACAACTTCTATCCAGCGTACACTTATGTTCAATGTAAAGTCTGCGAAAACGTTACAGCACGACCTTGCACCATACACGGCTACTTCATCTGTATTAGTACAACATTCTGGTAGATTTGACTACAATATATTATACAGCCCCACTTCTCTTACGAGTCACATTTTGAGTGAAGTTAGCTAATGCATAACATACTTCATTTCAAGATTTTTTGAAATGCAAGAGAAAAAATCGATTAAGTTAAAGAGTTGCTTTTATCAAGCAAGATATCTACTCATACTCTGCAGATCTTGCTGTTAATCTCAAAATGAACAATTTTATAAAGGACACAAAGTTATAGAGCTGTCTGCTAGCTCAGAATATCAACATTTCAATCTTCATAAGATTATATTTTTCATTAATTGACGTAATATGACAGGAGCAAGAGATTATCTGTTGCGTGGCATCGAGTCAGACCGACAGTCATTGCATTTTTCTACATGTATGGCAAAATTGCTATTATCACAGCTCGAACATCACCCTGTTCGGTTTGTCTGCTTGGGTACAGTTTGTGGTCATAGCATTCAAAGAATTTGAGTTTTGACTGATGCTATAAATTGCGACGTATTATTCGGAGCAGTGTGTTCGCCTCGTTACGATGGCGCGTCGAATATTGTCGATCGCAAATTATCTTCACCGGTTATGCTATCGATAATAGCAACGAGATGGGTAATCGAGCTAAGACGATCACAAATACCTGCACTACTAGACGCATCGTTAGGTCACAAGGCTTTCGTGCATACCGACACGCTGCCATATCGGCAGGCGGGCAAAAGCGCTGAAGCATGCCGCAAGATTAAAATGACTAATATGTTCCACACGCGCTCACATCCGTCCATTTTTTGATGCCGAATTGCTTTGCTCATGTGTTTTTCAACCATTATGGTCGATCATGTGCCTCGTACATTTTTTCTGAGGGGTCTATCAGTTGGACTTACTATTCGTTGAGAGTCTTGTGGATCAGTAACACAGCAACCTTGAGATATAGAAATTGCGGTTTAGACGTGCAGCCGCGCGTATTGATTAAGCGGTATCTGATTTTCCCAATACCCTGCCCCCCAATGTCAGTACCCGTTTTGTCTGATTTGTACGCTGTATGATTTGCACCATTGATTAACGACGTCGCGATAGTAGCATGTAACAATTCATAGTCGGGGTGACCTGTAGACACATCCATCATCCCATGTTGCCGACCCAATGTGATATTACCGCAAAATTTACTTGTTAAAGAAGGGTGATCATCAACTATACTCTCGAATGGATGTGATGACGACGACATAGCGCATAAGCTGTATCAAGCACACACACCTTAGATCAAAGACGGTTTGATCGGTACTAT
Organism: Plasmopara halstedii; assembly: GCF_900000015.1. Classification (NCBI taxonomy): domain Eukaryota; phylum Oomycota; class Peronosporomycetes; order Peronosporales; family Peronosporaceae; genus Plasmopara; species Plasmopara halstedii. The sequence continues at coordinate 245,873 of NW_020189861.1, forward strand.
TCAAGACCATTCTTAATTGCGGCTAGCGCTTTGTCTTGAACAGGGTGGTTCTTCTCAGCAGCTTCAAGCTGACTAGACGTAAACAAAACAACGCGTTCATGCCGATCAGCATCTGCTTGCAGTACAGCAAAGCATAATGCAAAGGCTGAAGCATTACAGATGCAATGTAATCACCGATTAAGATCGGGAGTTAACATCAGAGCATGCTTGAGGCTGTATAACAGTTCCTTAAAGGCCTCACCATCTGCTCACTACCAGCGCAGATCCACATTGTTTTAAAAACAATAGCGAAGGAACCTTGCGATACTTGCAAAGTTTGAGCTATACTTCCAATTGACGGACACAGGTATGGCAGATGATGCGTTTGAAGTCTCCTCCGAGACCTCCTCATCATTTTTGTGACATCAACATCTTGCTTCTTTATGCAGACATTGTCGAAGATTGCTCACCAGCTTGAAGTAGTAAAAAGAGACATAAAACACAAAGGAAAACCTGGTCGCTCGATTCACGCGAGTGTAATATGTTTTACAACAATCCGTGGAACTTCACTGCTCCGCACGATATACGTATCATACGGTAGTGCTGACTTTTCAACAGTGATGTATCGTGACATTGACCAGTCATTATAATACTTATCTATTTCATATGCGACATAGAGTCTGTTTCTTTAGTTGTGGCATGGCGACCGCAGCTTACAGTTGTGCTTTTACTCCACCAAATATATTTTTTAACAAATGTCGCAACAGAAATACATTCTTTATGAGCAAAGGCTACACATGTTCTTCCTTGCATTAGCAAACTTTCGCTTTTGAGGCCTTGATAAACGATCGCGGTTCGCTGTCCTACCACTTCTGCTGTCCGGGTGCTCCTCATTTTACACAGCAACACTAGAGCTCATTGATCTAAACAGTTCCATGCTCTTTACCAACGATATTGCAGTTTTTGTGCCCAATCTCAAAGCTGTTCTGTTTCCTTGCCATATATATTCATGACTCATCAAACTTCACTATGGATGGAGTCCATGGCTCCATGCATTTTCAACTTTTAGTTAATCCTTGCTCATGGCTTCCAGGCCACGTCATACATAGGGCGAGATCGTAATTCATTAGTCATGTTCAGGACGATACAACGCTCCAAACGGTCAAAGCTCTAAATTTCACCGAACGTAATGTTCTCGATGCACGGATACTGAATCCGCATTTGGAAATATGATGCCTTAGCGTATTGTTGAATAATTTCAACAGTTGCGTGTCGTACGAAATTATATAATGTGCAAATACATCTGGACTTTACACGGAATCAAAAAGCGAGATTGTTTATGTTAATAAAAAGATGTTAATGGACCGAGTTGCACTTTTATCGCTGAATTTATCTAACCGTGGCCTTTACGAGATACAGTTTATCTCACTTTGTCTTGAGGGGACCGTCTGATGCCTACTCAAACTTGACGTTTCCGAGCACAACTCTTCAGACATCATAGTCCAGAAAAAAGTGTTTGTATATTTCCGAGAAAATATTGGTATCTACTCCATAAAGCCAAAAACATAGAGGGAAGGGGACGTAGGACGCAGTATTTTTGTATTTCCCCATATTGTGAGTATCACGGGGATGCTCTGCATTTGTGAGACTCTCACCCTCATAGTTCAAATCTCATGTTTCCAGCGTGCTAATTAAGCCTGCTCTCCCGGTACCCCATTTGAAGCCCACGGCATTGAAGCTGTAATTTGCAGCTCTCGCAATACTCACCGTTTCCTCGGACAAAAAAGCGTGGACCGGGAAGGTGTCGATGCGAGCTGCACCTGTACAAAGTCTCTACTTGTAAATAATGACTGTCTCCTGTCCAAATGCTTTTAGATAGCATCATCTGTTTACACCTCTCCTGATGGGTGCAAATCACTCCGTTCGTCAGACTAAGCGGTGCAAAAGCCTGTGATGCAAGTTTGCTTGAAATGTTTTGTTAAAGATATGCCTCGTTTATGGACGTATTGCATGTAAGTGCTCATTCCTTTGCGCAGATATCCTTAGCTTAGAACCTGCTTACGCAAGGCACTGCTTCTATAATGGAGGCACGACCAAATTAATGGCCATCTCAGCTTCTCTCATCTTATTAAGAAAAATATCGCCTTCTTTCTCCCAAAAGATCGACGCACGACATATTTGGCATCACGGTGTGCTTCCACTGACGCCTGATCGAGACGATAGCTTACCAGCTCCTTCGCATAGCTGGTAAACGTCTTCAGCGAGCAATCAAGCGCTTTCGATGCTTGGATCACCAATTCCCTGATGACTTCGGGACCAACAATGAACATTCGTCTTCAAGCGTTCATCAATGTTTTTGAGCCTGGGGACCAAAGAAAGCTGGACTCATGCGCACATTCGGTCATTCTTTTTACAAGTTGACAACAAATGCATCTACCCTAGAAAAATAAAGTATTTGGTCAAAGACATTGATTAACGATCGACAGAGGTGGGATCGTTCGCTTCACCTCAGAGTGCAATCGAGAGCCTATAAAGGAACAAAACATTGAGGTTGCTCTTCTACTTTATGTGTGAGATATATTCGGGACTGAACAAAACTTAATATAGAAGTATTTCTACATAGAATAATGAATTATATGTACAGTATAATCCCGCTTAAATACGCCAATTGATTCGGTACGGTTTGTGCGCACTTAACTGGTAGGTG
>NW_020189861.1:248568-249367 GCF_900000015.1 Plasmopara halstedii
CGCAGTAACACCATGCCCATCTCGTGTGACACCCCCCTGTTACCAGGGTACGTGTAACCCCGTTACACTCTCCCCATTAAGATAGATAACACTTACAGCTCCAATCGATTATTGCCTCAACGAGGCTTGCGCGTCCGTTAGACACTGCGTTGGAACGAAACGACTTCCGTTTTCAATGAGCTTTGTGTCAATGACACCGAAGTCTCCTAGTCTCGCTGGTTCCGACAGCGCTCACGGGCAGAGCCCAATTTTGTCTTCCGCACGCGGTGCTATGTCGGACCGTGTGTCCGCGGCATCGAGGAATGTGAATCCTAGGCTCGATGATCCCGAGCGTCGCGCTCCGCGCACGCTATCAGTGACGAGTGACCTCGTTGGGGATGTGCAGGTGGTCGACTACGAGTCTGACACTCCTTTTCCCGAGTGGATTGACGAGGAAGGCGAGCCGCGCCAGCGGCGTGAGACGATCCCTGCTCGTGCCTTGCAGCCCTTATGTCCGTTTCCTGACCTCTCATCACCTGAGGCACGTTGCGTCTTCACCAATGACCTCGACAAGGCACAGAGGCGGCAGCTGCATCGTGTGGAATATGGCCTCCGCCCGGCGGATCCCGCTGTGGAAGCGAAGGACGCGGTAGCTCCATCCTTTTGCGTCCACATCATCGGGCTCCCGGCCATTACGGAATCTGGGCTCGCCGAACAGAAAGCTCCTCGAGCTTGTTTCTTGGTCCCACAAGAATTTCCATCGGAAGCTTATCGCACTCGTCTACGTGCTCAACGAGGTGGCTCTCGTGTACCCGCAATG
>NW_020189861.1:249377-258905 GCF_900000015.1 Plasmopara halstedii
CTTTTGTCGAGTCCGGGAATGTGCAGAACTTCCACCATGCAAATGCCTTTTCCGTTCAATCCAGTCAGTTTCACCCTACCAGCTCCTTTAACGAGCAACTTCTTTCCGTCTGCAATCGTAACTTCAATGATAGCTTCAAGGCCCTTGTAATCAAACAAGTCCTTCCTGTGTGGGGTCATGTTGGAAGCTTCCCCACTGTCAACCAACCATCCTGATGACTTTCCTTCACCAACAGCAAACACCATGTCGTCGCTGTCGGACCTCTTACTGACCGAGCAGTTCCGCTTCCTGTTCTCAAACTGGTCACAGTTAGAACACTTGCCCTGAATCCGCCATTATTGCGTGGAGGACCACTATTTGGTCCCGTCCACCTTTGGATCTTCTAGCGTTTACGTTTACGCGAAACACTTTCTCCGTAGCTTCCTTCCTTTGCAGATCCCCCGAGTCCTTGACCAGCTACATCAATCAACGTGATGTCCTTCGCATTCTTCACAATCGACGAAATTATTTCATACTCTGACGGCAAACTGCTGAGACGAGCCACCAGTTGACGTGACTCATCAACTCGCTCTCCCGTAGTCTGGAGTCGCACAACCAGCTCATCAAAAGAGTCCAGATGCTCTGCCATGCTTTTCTCACTTTCTATTTTGGACTCGTGCAGTTGACGAGTCATCACCACACCGTTGTGAAGAGTCGGGCGATAAAAGAAATCGCGGAAGGGTTCCCCATGCTTCCAAGGCGCGCGTAGCCGACCGAATCTTGGTCTGGTGATGGATCTCAACGCCTTGAGCGATGATGCCGAGCGCCTTTGCATTATTTGCCATTCAGGCCTCCGTGACCTCACTCTCTTCCTTGACGGCCATGATGTGCCACGGGAGACCCGCGCCAGGGTCATCCTCATGTTGAACTCCCAGTTATAGTAGTAACATTCCCTAGGAGGACTTCGGTTCGCTTGTTGGCCATAGTGAGCGAGGATGATGCATGTAGAGAAAGGCTTGATACGGCTGTTAACCTGTTGAGTAGAAGGTAAAGACCGAAGAGAATATATTTAGGTCCTTAGTTCGCTACTCTGTGCTACCTCTAAGCCTGTCTCTCTAGATCCTTCTAGAAGCTTCTATAGGCATCCTGATTTATCTAGACCCATTCTCGCCGACTATTATGTAATTACTTACTGTGACGTCCTCGTAACTGTCTGTTCAACATGCATTCAGCGGTGTAATCTCAACAACATTTGACGCAGGCCCTTAAATGAGAAGCTAGAAAAATTATTCGTTTGCCGTACTGATTTAAAAAACGCTGTGTGGGATGCTTTGACCTTCTAAGGGTCTGCACGAACGAACGTGGAAGTTCGGCCTGAAAGTTTTAAGTAATAATTTACTGACAATATTATAGAATTGATCTCTAATTTGATCTGAGATATGGCTTATAATAATGGAGCTCATTAAAACGAAAAACGAAGCCGGTCAAATATCTGCTTTTTATTGATGGACCTATAAACTGCGTCACCATTTTGACAAAGTGTATCTGACAGGGATGGTTGGGATTGCTGTAGCCTCCTGTGGAATAGAAATAGGCGATCGTAGGTTAAGCAAGACAAGATCGGCATGAGGGTATCCGGCGCTTGGTGAAGATGGTATCAAGATCTCAAATGATTTTTTATCAGCAATCTAAATGTTGTAAACGCAGCTGACGACGAAGACGATCTACAGCGCATACCGAAGATTAATTTAAATTATTTCATCGACGAACGCGGATGTTGAAAATCCAGAAATCGCAACGGATGAAGACTCCGCCAGACGTACCATAGGGCCACAACAGATGCTGAAGTGCGCTGAATTATAGCGAATGTGGTGCATCGGTTATATCACCAGTCCCATAATGATCAGTAGCTAATGAAAATTATTTCGAGAGCGGGTTACTACCTCCTAAACACAACAAATCCACTGCACAGGTCGATGCTTAATTAACGATCTTAATCATGTTGATGTGGAGTTTAAATTTAGAATTGTGTGATGAAAGGTTGTAGAATTGATGCCTTATGCGATGTAAATAGCCAACCATTTGAGTGAGCGCCAGCATTTGCTGCTCTCAAGAATCGTGTCCACTCGTGACAGCGAATCGTAAATTTTCCATTTTGCCTTTGACGCAACAATCCCAAGTGCAGCCAGTTTATGCAATGACCATATGTTGTGGTGTCATTTTTTCCTTTCACGCTTCCCCCGATGTATTTCTTCTCTGTATACGTACGGACCGCTACACCTAGACTGAAGTACTCAAAGTATTTATATGAATAGATGATTAATATTATTTTCTGATAGATTTTTGAACAAGGAGACACAGTTGTCATTGCATATTTCATGATAAAAACCATGCTTAATCGATATACGCTATGTGTCTTACTTTCTCGACTTCTTCGTGTGCACCCTGTTCGATGCCGATTATTTCTAAGTACCGAAAAAAAATCGTACGACTTATTCACCACAACAAAAACGTGACTAAGGTGATAAGGAGTCTCAATTATATTGTCATATATCTTCAATTGTCGAAACGTTGCAATCGACGCTAAAAATCATTTAAATATAATAGTCAGATTTGTTTAACTGGGTAGAAGAACGAATCGGAACAGCAAGCGACATATAAACGCAGACAGTGCTGGACATGAATATCTTACAGATACGATGATTCTAAGTGTCTTCTTGTTCACTGTTGTCGGCAACTTTTTTAGTTCCCTCGATAACTTTTTTCACGACATTAAGTCTTCGTAGTATTTGCAGTCGTCGTTTAATACAATAATGCAGCTAGTGATTTCTACAATTTGATGCCAATTTCTATCCACTAAAACTCTACTTTCCGAAAATTTAGCGAAACGATACTCTGTATCATTCATTTTCATTGCTTATGGTGTTTCGTCAGTTTAATAGTAGGGACTGCTGTTCGTATACGGTTTTGACCACATCGCGTCACCAGTTCTGACGTCATAAAAGTATGCTTCAACACTTTCATCACAAAAACTAGTATGCTATCATCGAGCATTATTTCCATCTCTTCTGGACGAATCCAAACACTTTGCCAAGTTTCTGTTTTCTAGACGTACACGTTTCCACTTGCTTCATTGAAATACTCAATTCATCTAGACTCACAAATCCTTCACATCTGTCAGCACAGTACAATGGTTCGACGTGGGTGTATCGCGCGATGTGAACTTTGAGATACACCGCTGATACACCGCTGAATGTGCGTGGATGACGTCACAAGTATTATGATAATGAAGCACAGGGGAGCAAACTAAGGACCTAAATTTTATACTTTGGTTTTTACCAACAATCCAACAGGCTAATAGCCGCACCAAGTAGTTTACCCAGCACCTTTCATCCTCACAGCTACGACGTCCAAGTGAACCGAAGTCCTCCTGGGCAGCGGAAACTACTTCCAATAGGAGTTTACACTAGCGCGGAAGGTAGTTGCTGGCGCACGTTCAAGTCGTCAAGAGGGGAGGGGATATGGCGGAAACCTGGCTGTTTAACGACACTAAGGCACTGGGGATCATCGCTCAGGGTCTCGAGCTGCACATTAAACCAAGATTCGGTCTGCGTCAACGGCTATGCTTGAAGCTTTTTACAAGTATTCTACAATTGTACCATGCTTCACAACCGTGTCGAGATGACGCGCCGCCTGCATGAGCTCAAGATGGAGAGCGGTTCGACTATGTCTAAGCATCTTGATGTGTTCGACAAACTTGTTGCTTCAGTCACTTGGAGAGCCTGTTGACGAATAGCGACAGCTAGTGATACTGCTGAGTAGCTTCCCGACAGATATGAGCTGATTGCGTCGATTGTGGAAAGTGTCAAGGACATCACGCTAATCGAGATCAGGAAAAAGCTGTTAAAGGAGAATGAGCGTTTGCAAAAGAAGGAACGACGGAGGAAGAATTTCCTGTTCACGGAAGCGGTGGGCGGTTTAGAACAATCGTGGACCTGGACGAAAGATTACAGTCCAAGGAAGAGTGGAGGTGGCTTTAAGGGAACATGCTTCAAGTTGGACACATGAAACAACCCTGCCCAGATGGAACCCATGGCATTGATGAAGATGCAATATTTGTTGTCGGAAACAATCGGATTGATGGGTGGCTAATTGATAGCGGTGCGACATCGCATATGACACCATACTGTGAAGACCTCTTTAATTTTGATGATACGATCATGGGCATCAATGTGACCATTGCAAATGGAAAGAAATAGCGTGTTCTTCATAAAGGTATTGGTATGGTTGCTGAGATATACGGTAAGCACATCAGGATGCTTGATGTTTTGCACATTCCAGGACTCGATAGACGGCCTGTTCTCGGTTGGAAAACTTGCACAACGTTGTTTACGTGTGAAGTTTCGGCAATGCTATGTGTTATCTGGACCAATAACAATGCCTTAGTTCCGGGCAAAAAGATCGACAAAACTTTCGTCCTTGATTGCAAGTTTGAAGAAGCGAGCCTTGTGGAATACGCCGGTGCTGACAATCAGTGGGAGCTGTGGTACGCGCGCATGGGACATTCAAGCGAGAGCGGTATGGTAAAATCAGCATGTCATGCATGGTATGCCAGCTTCACGCCGTGGCATTAAGAATGTATGTAGTGGATGTCTGTAGGGTAAGCAGACCGTATCGCCGTTTCCTTCACAATCTATATTCAAGACATCGCGTGTTTTGGCGTTAGTTCATACGGATGTGATGGGACCCATGCAAGCGGTATCGAAAGGAGGAGCAAGATATGTGCTTACATTTGATGATAATTTCTCACTTTTTGTGGTTGCTAAATTTCTGAAGAGTAAGAGTGAGGTCGCCTCGAAGCTCGCCGAATACAAGATCTTTCGAAAAACAATGGGGAAAGCAAATTAAATACATTCGCTCTGACAATTGTGCTGAATTCAAGGACAAGAAGGTCACAGTCTTGTGCCTCCGGGATTATATCATGCATCAGCGGACTGTACCTTATAGCCCGAACAAAACGGTGTAATGGAACGGATGATATGCACTGTCATGGAGGAGGCAAGGAGCATGCTTCATTACAAGGGCATGCCAATGATTTGGTGAGCGGAAGGGCGGGGGTTTCTGACATTCTCATACGCTGAAGCAATTGCAAGTGATGAAGCAGTGGTATGGCGAGCAGCAATATGGACATAACGGCACTTGGTCAATTGTATCAAGCGAAGCTGCTCGACCGATCGGATGTCGATAAATTTTCGCTAAGAGGCGCGATGAGAACGACCGAGTCATTTGCTACAAGGCACGGCTTGTCGCAAGGTGGTTTAAGCAGAAGTACGGTGTCGATTTCTTTGAATCGCCCCCCCCATTGCGAACATGAATTCGATTCGGTTTGTCTTGGCTTTTTACGTCGCAGACGGATATGAAATAGAACAGCTGGATGCTGAAACTGCGTTCTAAATAGTGAGCTAAGTGACCGAGTCTATATGGAGAGACCACCTGGAGCTAACACTACTGGAGATCATGTTTGTTTGCTAAATAATGCCATCTACGGGTTACGACAAGCAGCTTGCACCTGGATTAGAAAAAGTATGGAAACTTCGTTTCGAATGGTTTCAAGGGTTGTAGTGTGTATATGTATAGCTCTCTAAAAGTAGGCACATTTACGATTGCCTCTACGTGGACGATATGATGATTGCAGTAAAGACCCGTGCAGAGATTCGTGTAGTAAAAGATACCCTTAAGAGTGCTATCAAAATGAAGGAGCTTGCTGACGCAAAGTTCATTCTGGGGTTGGATACTGATTACAACAAGAGCGTCGGAACGCTTTTGATCATTGATGTTTACGATGTTACGCAGCGATTCGGTCAGCAGAACACCAAGACGCCCGAGAACTCATGCGCCTCTAATCTCAAACTTTCAAAGGACAGTCGCCAGGATAGGATGCAGAAGCTACTGAAATGCAGTCAAAGCCATATCGCTCTCTCATCGGCTGTCTTTTGTACATAGCAATATGTACTAAACCGTACATTGCCTACGTAGTTTCGCAGTTATCAACATCTCTCGAGAATCCTGGAATACAGCACTGGCGAGCCGCGATTTCTGTGCTTAGATACTTGAAGTCAACGCGCCTTCAAGGATTTGTGTATGAAGGAGGGAGTAGCAACATTATGGTTGAAGCATTCGCAGACGCAGACTGGGAAAGATAATTTGACGACAGACGATCTGTGATTGTCGAAATTGATAATGGACCGGTGGTGTTTGAGTCAATATTCCAACGAACTGTGGCACTGAGTTCAGCAGAAGCCGAGTACAGTGCACTGAGCCTGTACACCCAGGAACTTTGTGGACGCGCGCGATGTTGAAGGACATGGGCAAAGAATAGACTTATGCAACGCAAGTCTGGTAAGACAACCAAAGGACAACAGCACTGGCTCAGACGCGGGATTTCATACCAGACATCAAGCATCTCTTTACGTGCGGAAACGTTGAATACAGAACGATCCGAATCAACTACGTCGACACAAAGCATCATCTCGCGGACATGCTCACTAAGACACTAGGGTCTAAGACGCTCCAGTTCCTCCGCGGAAAGACAGGCATAAAAAAGCAAGAATCAAAGCAAGTTCGACATTAGCGGTGATTGGAGGTGCTGAGATACTCCGCTGATACATGCGTGGATGACGTCACAAGTATTGCGGTAATTTTTACAGTTACTATCCTGATGACGGTTACGGCCATAATTGTAGTCGTTCCTTGGTCTAGATAATTAAGACTGTTTGTAGAAGCCAACGGATAGGCTTTGATGTAGCACATGGTGGCGAACTGGGGACCTGGATATATTCACTATGATTTTTACCAACAAACCAACACATTATCGATAGCATGCAACTAGTAAAACCAATCTTGGTTTTGTACATCGTTAATGTTAAACTGCCCTCAAATTAATTGATGACATTCCGCCGTTGAAAACGCAATCGGTTCTTTAACTTTTGCTCCATGGCTTGAATATCAAAATCGTCAGAATCATCACTACGCATAAAATGCTTGAATTTTCTTTGATGCGAGCTTTTCAGCATAGAAGGAGGTTTGTGCCATAATGGAGGACTTATTTGCTCGAGAATGCGAAAGCGAATAGCACAAGAGTTGAGGTATTTAATGCAGTGTGAGGGTGTATGCCACGTTAAAGATCGTAATACACTGAGCTGATGCGTTAGAAAGATCTCATGTCGTTCCAAAGTAGCGATGACCAGACTTTGAGCGACGTTGCAAAAAAATGGATTAGAACTTGCATATCTCTTTCTTATCTTTAAGCAATTTAAAAGGACTGGAGCTTTAACGAATAACCTGGTGGCCACTGTTCCCAAGTAAAGTATTGATGTCGATGATGACGAAGAGAAAATGTGCTGATCTTTTTAGAACGTGATTGAGGATATGAGTGAAGCTTAATAATTCGTAAAGGATGCGTTTGACATAGTACACTTGAACGGTCTTTAACATAATCGATGCAAAGCAAGGCATACTCTGTATACGATGCTGATTAATTAACAGACTGATAAACGACCAACTAGTTTTTCTACTTGGAAGTATAGATTACCTCCCGTCCTGTCACTTCCTTCTCTGCTACTCGACGTCGCTCTGTTCAGGACTATCATTTAACACATGGTAATACTCTGGATCAGCTTCACGCAGTGCAAGTGTCTGTAGTCCACACTTTTCGATAAAGTCGTCACCGCTTTTCTAGCAGTCGTCCAGACTTGTTTCCCACGCAACAAATTCCATACCACACGGATCTGCCTTCTAGCAAAACCACATTCAGTATTAGGTGCTAGACACTTGCCTGTAGCCACGTCAAAGTGTGAGGGAAGACACACAGTTCCTTGCAATGCTAGGTCTTCACTTCGATTTTCACCAGGCCTCGACAGCTGGAAAGGGTCTAAAGAGCGACAGGTGTTTAGACTCGAAGATTGGAAGCTCGCCAGTCCATTCTTTCAATTTATTTTCGTCATCCAGTATATAATGCAGCTTATCACTAGCACGCAAACGCTCGAGTAACACACTTGAGTTGCCAGCTTTAAGTTCATCTGCTGGCGTCGACAAAGCGGCTACTGTAGTACCTTCGAACTCGAGCGAATCACCAGTTTTTGTTGTCACTTCCACTACCACTACATTGAATACAAAGCCACACTTTAAGATTGATACATTAATGCTGAATTCACTGGCTGCACTTACAGTCTGCTTGTGGTCGTACTCAGCGATTCCTTTAACGTGTAGCTTGGCAGTGCAACCAAAAATGGGCTCAAAAGCTTTTTGTTCATCAATTAGTGGCTGAACTCGCAGCACAGCTCATCGACACCACTGAATTTTGTGCATAGTCGAGTAGCTGACTATTTCTCTAAAAGCAGGATGCAACGAAGTATAAACATCTGTAAACTCTAGTCGAGTAGATTGTATCGATAGCAAAGCGATAGGTGCGGTTAGATTCGGTATGAAGCGATATAAGCGAAAAATCAAGTTCGACATGGTGAAGTAATTAATGACTAGATGATTGATGTAGCGTTCGTGAAATGGGAATCTATCTTAACATCAAAAATGTTGGCATTAGTTTATCAAGCTTGTACTGACGTTGTGTGTCTGGCGAAGATTGTTCTCTAACAATTTATACTTTGACCGCTTCATCTGTTCTGCCACTAATCGCAAACCGTCGGTGCCTTTGCATGACACGAGAGAACGCACTGCCAGATTCGATGGGAATTTCACTGGTTGAATGCCAAATCACACTGACAATTCGTGTTTCCATATCCTCAAAAGAAATAATACCACTTTATTCATATAGTGGCCAAAGGTGCTGTCCTGCCGTAAATTGCACAAAAATCTATACCACATAAGTATATCTTTTGAAAGCTTTAATAATTCTTCAAGTACGGTTGAACAGGCTTTGTCTTCGTCATCCAGTTGCCAATGAGACCACAACTTTCCGTTCATCAATAGGTCAAACGCTGTTTTAAGGGTCGTAAATTCTTCTGAATTCATGTCTGCGTAAGACGGCTTTCCAATCCATGATTGGAAAAGAGCGCATAACACATCATCTAGAACATTATTCGATTTCCGCAAGTTATATAGCTGGCTGGCCAATTTTATACTACTGCCTGTTTGCTTTTGTAGAAATTTCAGCAGAAATACACTGGGGTTGTCGCTCGAAAATTTCGCGTACTTTATCATTTTGCGAAAGCTTGCGCTTTTCAAAAAAGAGTTAATGTTTGACATAGTTATATGCCCCTTCAAACGCCACCCTTCTTGCAGACTTCGTAATAACAAGTTGTGCAGAGAATTGGGATGCTCATTTTTGCTGCTGCCCAACATGTACAATAGTTTGGCCCACATGACTTCATCTACAGAAAATTCTTTCAATTGTATCAGTCCGACCTTCGATGAGAAGGACGGACTTGTCAGAACGGCGATACAAACACTGGGCGTGTGTGCTGACTTTTCTGTCCGTAGAAGAATGTCAAACACCTTGGAAACTACAACGTTTACAGTTGTGTCTTGTTTTAG
>NW_020189861.1:258915-261469 GCF_900000015.1 Plasmopara halstedii
TGGCTGTCGATCAACTTGATGCTGAACCTTGACTTAATCACCATCCTTCATTACTTGAGTAGCTCGTTCCGGCTTGACCTCTTGCGTGTCGTAAATGCCGCCCAACTCACACTCATCCAACTTCACAGAGCGAGTCACTTTGATCTTGGCATTTTCCTGGATGGGCCGTATTGCTGGAGCGGTTAATTGAATAAACCGCTGTGTTTACCGCTTCCGCCCACCATTCCGTCGAGACGCTCTTGTTATGCAACATGCTGCGGGCCTTCTCCATAATAGTCTTGTTCATACGCTCCGCCACTCGGTTCTGCTGATGGCGGTATGGAACATAACGCTGGTGCACAATGCCGTTCTGTTGACATATTCCAGCTCATGTCTTGTTTATAAATTCGGTTCCGTTGTAAGATCGTAAACACTTCAGTCGCGCACCCCATTGGTTCTCGTTAAGCGTCAGAAACCCCTTGAACTTGCCAGCCACTTCACTTTTGCTCTTGATTATAGAAATTTCCGCATATCTTGAGCAATCATCCACAAACGTAAGAGTGTATTTGGCACCACCCTTCGAGAAAGTCCTCATAGGTCCCATGACTTCTGTATGTACGCGTTCCAGCACACGCGTCGTTTTTGTCATCGAGCGAAATGGAAATGCCATGACTGTTTACTTGCCCTTTAACATCCAGCACAAAATGTTTCCTCATTTTGCTTGATAATTGGAATTCCGTTTGTTGAGCGTCGTGTCTTGACCAGCGCGTCCTTGCTGGGGTGTCCCATGCAAGCATGCCAAAGCTCCTACTGACTGTCAGTCCCATAATATTCAACGAGATATGCTTCCTCTTGCTGACAGTCAAGCAAATATGACTTCCCGACTCTTGTACCTGACGCAATCGCTTGCCTCTTGTTCTAGATGACGCAAGACGACCGCAGGAACTCCACACTCATACCACGCTCTCCAAGCTTGCCAACGGATAGTAATCTTCTGTCGAGTCCTGGAATGTGCAGAACTTACACCATGCGAATACCCTTTCCGTCCAATACAGTCAGTTTCACCGTGCCAGATTCTTTAACGAGCAACTTCTTCCCATCTGCAATCGTAACTTCAATGCTAGTTCCAAGGCCCTTGTAATCAAACAAGTCCTTCCTGTGTGGGATCATGTGGGAAGTTGCCCCACAGTCAATCAGCCATCCTGATAACATTCCTTCACCAACAGCAAACGCCCGTCGTCGCTGTCGGACCTCTTGTTGGCCGGGCGGTTCCGCTTCCTGTGCCCAAATTGGTCACAGTTAAAACACTTGCCCTTGAATCCGCCGTTATTGCGTGGAGAACCACCCTTTCGTCTATTGTCCTGTCCACTTTTGAATCTTCTAGCGTTTCCAATTACGCGAAATGCTTTACGCTTTCTCCGTAGCTTCCTTCCTTTGCAGCTTCTCCGATTCCTTGAGCAGCTTCTCTTTGACTTCGATCAACGTGATGTCCTTCGCATTCTCCACAATCGACGAAATTTAGTCATACTCTGACGGTAGACTGCTGAGAAGGACCACCAGTTGACGTGACTCATCAACTGGCTCTCTTGTAGTCTGGAGTCTCGCTACCAGATCATCAAAAGAGTCAAGATGGTCTGCCATGCTTGTCCCAATTTTTCCATCTTGAATTCGTGCAGTCGACGAGTCATCACCACACGGTTGTGAAGATTCGAGCTATTGTAGAAATCGCGGAGAGTTCCCAATGCTTCCATGGCACGCGTAGCCGACCAAATCTTGTCTGGTGCTGGATCTTAACGCCTTGAGCGATGATGCCGAGCGCCTTGGCATCATTTACCAGCCAGGCCCTCGTGACGTCACTCTCTTCCTTGACGGCCATGATGTGCTCCAGGAGACCCTTCCGCGTCAGGATCATCCTCATGCTGAACTCCCAGTGGTAGTAGTTACTACTCCCTAGGAGGAATTCGGTTCGCTTGTTGGCCATAGCAAGCGAAGGCGTTGCTTGTAGAGAAAGGCTTGGTGCGGCTGTTAACCTGTGGAGTAGAAGGTAAAAACCGAAGTGAATATATTTAGGTCCTTATTTCGCTGCTCTGTGCTACCTCCGATCCCGATTCATCTAGACCAATGAACGCCAACGATTATGTTATTACTTACTGTGACGTGCACGTAAATATGGTGACGTCATCTGTCCGTTCAACATGCATTCAGCGGTGTAACTTCAACAGCTACAAATAAAGCTAATAAATCAGAGAAACCGCGTAGACGAGAAGCCCAGATATCGCATACTTTATCAACTCCTAGAGATGAAGACCACCAATAAAATTAATCTGATAACTTGAACTCCGCTAAACAGAAATGTTGTGTTTGTTTGTAAATTTCTCTTTGAGTGTACTCAATCGGCATGATTGGCAAACAGTCTGACATCTTGAATATAAGATATGACGATTTGATAACTGTTGAAACGTCATTATCAATTAATTTTATCTCCTGGCTATTTGCCATCACACTCGATCCAATATTAGTGGGGGAGGATGTAACGGGGTCACATGAGAGTGACCCGTCACTCTCCCAAGGGAGC
>NW_020189861.1:261479-261674 GCF_900000015.1 Plasmopara halstedii
GCAATTTACCTGGTAATGAAAAGTTCTGCAGCTTTCACCGCCTTCCTCACATTCAAATTCATGGTTGCAACAACCGAAGTTCGAGCTACACCAATACTTCGTGTTAAAATTACACCGCTGAATGCATGTGGATGATAACGGATGCTGATTACGGACATAATGGTAGTCGCTCATTGGTCTAGATAGATAAGTTTA
>NW_020189861.1:261684-262222 GCF_900000015.1 Plasmopara halstedii
GGTCCTTACAGATTGTAAGATGTTGACTTTTTAGGCACGACGACCCAGAATGCAAGAATATGTTGGCAGCCAAGATTGCGCTCAAAGTGGCTCGTATTCGTCAATTAGATACTGTTTTCGAGGAAAAACTCTGAAAGAACTTGTATGCGAATATTGCACC
The DNA here is from genome assembly GCF_900000015.1 of Plasmopara halstedii. NCBI lineage: Eukaryota > Oomycota > Peronosporomycetes > Peronosporales > Peronosporaceae > Plasmopara > Plasmopara halstedii. The sequence goes on from NW_020189861.1 coordinate 261,845, forward strand.
AAGAAAGCAGAAAGCTTTGCGATGTAAGGGAATGAATAAGGGTGTTAGGACAGCAGACCGTCACCAATTTTATATTGGATAGACTAAGTATATATGAAAAATAAAATTCACCATTGATGAAAACAACTATTAATTACGTAAGAAAATTTGGCGGGATAGAAATTCTTAGCCAGTATTCGTTGGAGTCATGTCAAAAGAAAAAGAGTTGAAGCTTATACGTGACATCAATATTAAGTCTTTTTTACGAGTGTGGAACTATCTAAAAGAAAGAAATGGTCAGGTCAAGTACATCACAGTGTCAAGTTGCTGTCCATCAATGAATGAAAATACGTCTATGTACATCCTGTCAAACAAATGTCGTGATGAGTGATGCAATCG
>NW_020189861.1:262232-262414 GCF_900000015.1 Plasmopara halstedii
TTGGGGACGAACATCCATGCGCAAAGGCAGAGACGATAAACGATGCCGACGAATATTTTACGATCTGTAATCTTGACAACGACTTCATCCTCAGACTCATTTGACTTTCTGCATGCTTTGACATTTCTCCCCACTTCCATGACAGAGAACTGTTTTTGGCCCATTTTTTCCAACATAACGCT
>NW_020189861.1:262424-262541 GCF_900000015.1 Plasmopara halstedii
CCTTCTTAACACTGCTGCCTGGGTAATAGGTACTTAAAGTGGTTAAGGGAAATGGAATCATGACGGGAGTCACAGGTCATTATCTCACGAACACAACTCTAACAAGGCTGAAGAACT
>NW_020189861.1:262551-262863 GCF_900000015.1 Plasmopara halstedii
TAAGGTGCTTTATTGGAAAGCGTGGCCTTCGAGCGGATCCCGCTAAGGTCAACGCCATTGTAGACTGGCCGGTTTAAAAAAACCAGAAGGACTTGCGTAAGTGGCTTGGTCTCGCCAACTACTTACACAAGTACAGCAAAAATTAAGCTGAAATGACATGGCCATTATCCGATCTCCTTAAAAGGGATGCGGAATGGTGTTGGAACACCGAACAACAGGAGGCTTTTGACAGGGTCAAAGACAGCCTCCTGCAGGCACCAATACTGGCGCTGCCAGACCCTGATCGTCCTTTCAGCGTCGTCTGTGACGCTT
>NW_020189861.1:262873-263034 GCF_900000015.1 Plasmopara halstedii
GATGGTCTCAATTCACTATATGATTGGCTAGGAGAAATAATGTATATAGTTAAAACTAGAAGAAGATCAAGGATTTAGATGTACAGTAGCTTAGTCCGCCATAAATCTACTTCGAGGCTTCTTTATTCCACAATTGTGACTGCTGTAAGTCGCAAATTACC
>NW_020189861.1:263721-266558 GCF_900000015.1 Plasmopara halstedii
ATATGAGACACCAACAAACTACCTACCCATTAGGTTCGATCCAAGAGGGCATTTTTTTATTCTCCCTAAACAAAAGCAATAATTAACCAGTCAATGGATTTATATACCAAAACAGTAATCCATGGTAAAAAGTTAAAAATAACCGTAAATCCATGGACTTGCACTCCGTTGCTTGCGAAATATAAAATGAGTCTTCCTCCTGGATACAGAGAGGTGGATATTTTCCAGAAACGTTTAAATTAAACCGAGTCAAGGTTTCATTGATGTAATCGCACAGACCCGGTGGCGTGGGTCGAATGGTCAATGCTTCTGGACCTTACGCTGTGTGGCGCCGGGTTCGAGCCCCTCAGCGGACAAAATCGTAATCATACCAGACATGCAAGAAATGTCGGCTGCATGCAAAATATTACCGACAACAGCCAATAAGGACTTCGGGATAGCGACTTGTACAAGAAAAATCAGAATTAAAATAAAATAAAAATACCCCAGCGGAAGAAAGCAATGTAATATCTTAGTCAGGGTCGAGTAGGTACAGCCGTGTAATAAGATAATACATAGCAACTTTCAACTGATGTAATCGCACACTACCACAACTGTAGGGTAAGTAAGTCGATACAAGATTTGCTGTTTGAATCGCAATGCTCAGTTTGACCGTCTACGCGCAAATATAAGGTATGTGATTACAACTAGACTGCTGGTCGAGAATGTGTTATACTAACGGCTTATGCACATACTGAAGAAGAGAACAAAGCTCCAGGAAAATATTTGAGTTGATTACCTTTACCTCGTCATCTTCATTCGTGAAATTGGTACGCTGGACGACATTGATCAACATCACTAGCTGCGGCGTATCATATCTTTAATGTCCTCGTTACTGATAAGCGCCGTTCTGTGAACGACCTCTACTATAAAGATCGTACGCTGAATACAATACATGTTTAGTCGCTGTTTTAATAAATATTTATCTCACTGGTGGTTTGTCTGATCACAAATTTGGTTAGAAGCTACTCTAGTGCAAGCATCAAAGCTATAAGGTAACCCCTTCTTGGCGGCTTTGGGAAGAAGTTCAGAATCTTAGAATAAACGCTCATTTTGCAAACTGGGGTACGTACTGGATACATTGTACATGTCTACTGTTATTCGTCGGACTTAGCAGTTCCAGAGCTCAGTTGAAAGTTTTTCTGTATTATAGCTTATAGGCGTTTTGACTTCTCAAGTGTACCTAGCTGATAATATACACTATACACTATTAATTCTAATATACAATCCAATGATATGTGAAGAAACGAAGTTATGGATACATCACCTTTAAGATCTTATGATCAAAGATAAGAAATCATAAGATCGGTCGAGTAAAGGGACACCTGGTGGGGAGCCATGGTGAATCCCAAACACCAAGTAATGCGTCGAGATCGTTGGTTGGTAATGAGTGTCGTATATTCGTTTTATCAACGTCGTAACTGTCACACAGTAACGTGAGGAGGCGTAGACGACCGTGCCGGGATGTGGACCGGCGAAGCGAAGAACCAAGGCAAGGCCAGTTGATCGACCACTGAGGGCTGTTTGGTAGATTGAAAAGAAAATTGAAAAGAGGAGGGCTCTTACGGCTACTTGGAACCTACGGGTGGCTCACAGTGCTCTCCTAAGAATCCAGTAGAGTGTATCCTGGAACCTATTGTTTCCTATCTTCTGATATCTACTAATGATTTTCTTATAAACTTCCACGTAGCAATGTCGACTTGATTCTCTGGCGTCCCGTAATCAAGCTTCGAGAACATTCTTGATTTTCAGCCAATGAGACCTTCTCAATGTCTCAGTGTGACGGCGTAAACAAATTAGCAAATTTCTAGAATTTAATTTTAGCCAACCGCATTGTGGACACATCTAGAATATGCATTTGGCACTTCAATGCCTGACAGAGTGTAAATGACAGCACTCCGTCACATGACCTCCTTTCGAGAAAGAGCCTCCCCTTTAAAAGGGTTCTCTCTCTTCTTGGACTTTCAATTGAGGTCGATGAGACCAGGGATCTGTTTCAGCTTCTCAACAGTTTCCAACGTGGCCTCTTTTTTGGTCTCGCCTAACCACCAATTCTTGTACTGCGGTTTGCCCTTGTACTTGCGGTGGTTTATCGCGGCTTCGACCAGTTGCCCTTCAGTTCCGTCGGCTAACACAACTTTGTTCACCTGCTGCCTGCGCTTTAGATCTTTGCGGTACGGTTTCAACAGTGAAGTATGGAAAACTGGATGCAACTTTAGGTTCTCTGATAATCCCAACTCATACGAGTCTTGAGATACCTTCTTCTGGACCGGAAAAGGTCCAATGAACCTCGGAGCTAACTTCTTCGACTGTGCGTACCCCTTGTGATGGATATCAAAATTCTTTCCGTCTAGTAGCACCATGCCGCCAATCTTGAAGTCTTGGACAAGTCTGTCCTTGTCGTAATAATGCTTCATGCGCTCCAGTGCTTCACTTATACGGTCTTGCGCGACCTTGAGGAAGGCTTCTTGTCGGAGTAAGAACTCAGAAGTTTCTCCAACTTCTTGAGCTCTAGATCTGACACTACATCGTCGGGCATGTATTTCTTCACCAACTCCTCAGTTATGCCATTTAGGCTACTGCCGTTGTCAATGAATATCGTGACGGGCCTCTCTTGGTCTTCCGTTTTGAATCCTCGAGCTTCAGCCTCTAGGATCGCATACACTGCGCCCTGCATGTACCGATTCGCTTCAGTACGTTTTGGCTGAGTACAATCTGGAGAACTGTGACCAATCTTGCTACAATTTCTGCACGTAGCTGTCTTCTTCCAATCATCGCTCTTGCCTTTCTTATTGTCG
>NW_020189861.1:266568-270478 GCF_900000015.1 Plasmopara halstedii
TTACCAAATGAAGTACACTGTACTTCGTAAATCCCACCATGTTGTTCTGAAGAGCATTCTTTCTAGGAATTGGCGTTTGTGTTGGAATGTTGGCAGAGCTTGTTGAAAACTTGAACGATACGCTACTTGCCGTTCGGCTTCCGAAGACAAAACGTGGGTGTCGAATCTGTAGACTTACTCAACGCACCATTCCTGCGTCGTGCTTTACACGAAAAAGGCGTCAATGTCGTCGCACAGCTCCTTGAGCAGGGGTCATTGGCGTGTTACGCAGTTTTGGTTCCCGGAACCAGGTCGATCCCATGACGCACACTTCGGTCCGGAGGTAGGACCGAAGGCGGGTCTTTGGATACGACATCTAGAAATTCCTTTACCATATGATAGCACAAATCCAAGGGATTTCGTGGGTTCGACGATCTTCTCCATGCGTTCAGCACTCATTTGATGCCTTCCAAGACAGATTCATTCAGAATCGATGACGACTTTATCTCCTCGTTCGGTCGTACAATGACCACTTCGGCCAAATCGCCTGCCTTCAAGGCACTGTTGAATACTTCAAGGGGCATTTCGTCCAGCTCAAGAAGAGCATCTACTGCAGTCATAGCCTCAGGGCGGGCGTCGCCATCTTCCTCCCCCGTCATACCGTTGACGAGGGTGTATAACTGTGCACCGTCATCTACGGTAGACACACCCTAGATCAGGGTCGACGCCCGGTGTATTGCAGCCAGCGTACACCGTCGACGTCGCCTCTGTACAGAAGTTCTATGTCTTAATGAGACTAGGGTGAACACGCACTCCGCGTCGTCCGGTGCCACCCTCACTGTCCGCTCCTTTGGAGCTCCGAAGTTATCTATAACATCTGACGAAGAATTGCTAACCCCGCAGTCTTCGTCCAGTAGATACCGTGCCACTCCACGCACACCTGAAGGGCCGTGCTCAAGATGTCTCAACTTCTGTCAAACCACGCCATCAATGGCATGCAGCTACTGCTTCACAACGAGAGCATTGCTAAGTGGTTTACGTGTAACTTTACGTGCATCACGAGAGCCTTGCCCTCGGCCCTCGATCGACCATGTCACACATGACATGCAGCGACTGCTCCGAAACGTGATCAGTCTCAGTGAATTACGTGCCACTCCACGATCAGCCCGCCATCCACGCTCGGGACTCCTATCCAATGCACCGTTGGTGTCTACCAACTCGGATATTCCGACGTCCAGCACGTTGACCGTCTCGGTCCAGAGCTCTCGCCAATAGCGCTTCTGTCTCCTAGCAGAGGTGGGTTCATGACTCGCCAAAGCTCCGCCAGGAGACGTGCGCGTTACGCCCAAGGTCGTTGACCTCCAATCAATCCATGGCTCATGGTGTTCCAACCATGCCATTCCTAAGATGAGGTCATACTTTGCATCCAAGTCTCGGACGAGACAGCGTTCCACGCTATCAAAGTCAAGGAGCTTGATTTTGAGGTCCTCAGGGACCGTTCGGGACCGTGACACGCGCCGCCGTCGCTAGGCGAACAGTGACGATGTCACCTAACCATGCTTCCAGCGCCTCAGCATATGGCTGACTTCCCTCCATCGTAAAGCGTCAAGCATAATTGCCTGACGTCCCGAAACCGATGAGAATTTTCCATTGCTTCTTGAAGCCTTTTACGGTCGCCTCCACGACCAGCAAGCCAGGCTTGCACACACGTTTCTTGTTTGAGAGCACGGAGCTCTTTGGGGCTGGGCTCTGCTGACCTATGCCTCCCTGGGATCAACAGAAATTCTTCCTCAGTAGGTAGTCTCTCGCCTACTGAGTGGTGTCATTTTTCCGCGACGAACCAGTGATGGTTCGAAGAACCTTGACGCACCTTGCGCAGGAGTTCCGAAGGCGACGGGTGTCTCGACAGTCAAAACACCGTCGAATGTGTGTATGTTGCTTGGCAACTCGGAGCTCTGCTCCCTCGCCCTCAGAATTGCTAAGACCCATGAGCATTGGCCCGCTCGACGAGCTGTTGGAGTGTGCATTCCAGCCAAGTCGTGCCGACTTGAAATTAGATTCGGCATTCAATGCCACATTCACCACCTCTTCAAATGAGGACGTAGTCACACGGAAAAAATCATTTTGGCCACGCCAGTGCGGAGGCATAAAGACGGTCACTGTGACCGCCTCAGATAGGGGATCTACTGCCACACCGGCAGTGAGAGTACGCAACTCTTGGACAAAGTCTTTCAATTTCTTGTTGCCCTGTTGGGTGGCAAGGAAACGCTTTCGCACGCGATACGCCTGATTAGGTGGCGAGAAAACTCGTGAAAGCTGCAACTTCAGCTCCGCCCAGGAGGTAAACGCAGCTCCGACCGGAGTGCCGCACGTCAGTGCACATTCTCACGCTCACCACCGAGCTTGGAGGTGGCTAGCGCCACGCGCTGTTGCTCGGCCAAGAGCATGGCGGATGCGATAGCCATCTTGACCTCTCTCACCCAGAGCAGAAGATTCTCTGCATCCTTCCCCTCAAAGACCTTAACTATCACCATGAGCGGCTAAGGTCGGGGGGAGTCATACGTCACCGACGGTGGCGTCATAGACGCAAACGATGCAGACATCATCTGCTGCAGGCTCTAGCAGCGCGTTTTCGTAACTCGAAATCGCCTCTAGACGCGCACCAATTGCCCCGGGGCCTTGTGCTACAAGATGTTGGACGTTCCAGGGCCAAGCAAGGACATCAGCTTATTAAGCCCGTGTTACATGCCCTGGGGCAAAGAGGAAAATTCCTCCATCCTTACAGAGAATCGGTCGAAATGACTCAGGTTTAAATTGACTTCAAGTGCTACCAAGTGCGGCGGGGCTGCCGTAGCTAAGCGCTTGAGATAGCGTACTTTAGGTCACCGACCTTTTGTTCTTGACAAGAACTAAGTATGAAGAATTGCGGATCGCAATCCGCTTACTCCAAGAGTAATTATTGCCTTCCTCAGGCTATTTGACACTTCGGTTTAAATTCCAAACTAATTTGAATTTATTTCTTATTCTAATTTTGAAAGTTTAGATATACTTTATATATACTTAAATCTAAATAAATGCATAACTACTGGCTACCTAGCCCCGTACCTTATTCTTATTTGGGTGTGACACACACCCCTGCTATTAGGATTCGTGTAACCCCGTTACAAATAGCGTCTAGACAACCAAAGTAATACTACATACAGTAATGCAAGATTATCAGTTTTAAGGTAAGCAAATACAGCAGTCGATCAACGACCATTTAATGCAAGAAAGAGAGTCAGACTAAGTAAGTCCTATCAAAGTTTCAGCAAAACACTTAATTTAGCTTTTGATTTCGAACACGTCTGAGTACATTTTTGTTGTACACTACAAGGCGAACATCATAGCCGATAAGTTGTCAAGTGGTTCGAAGTATTATCCAAAGTCCAGGAGCGAGAATATAAACGAGTCATATCAACAATGCAAAGTTGTTCAGACGATCAGAGTGCAAGCTAAGGCTACAGTGACGCATTTTATCGATGTGGTCCCAGATGCCAAAGTTTCATCTTGCAGATCTCGAACCGACAACCATGATCACCATGGTCAGCTGGTGCCTTAGCTGGCTGAGGCACATGGCAAATCGGATGCTTTGATGGAGCGATCACAAGACAGTACAATAGTGCCATGGATGCCACCATTGTCAATCTTACCGGTCCCAACTCAGCTGTCGTCAACACCTGGTCGAGATGGTGAAGATGAATCCAGCATCCGGCCAGTCTTTAAGCGTCGTGAGGTGGTGCGCTAACAGGTAAATTCTAGCGACCGTTTCAACTGGACGACTACGAAGATACACACGCCGCGCTATTTTGTCTGGTCGCTGAAATAGCTGACGAGAGCGTTACAACGTACAAAGAGATTCTACGCTCACCGAATTGCAGTCAGTGGCAGCAAG
>NW_020189861.1:270488-276155 GCF_900000015.1 Plasmopara halstedii
TTTTGATCGCGCAACGTATGCTGTAAGCCGTTCTTCTAGCAGCTCAGAGGTTTTCTTTTTTATTTTTTATTTTTAGGGCTGTTATTTATATAGTCTCATTGAGTGTGATGAAAATTCGTGAATGCGAGGTCCGTGACATACGTGAGCTGCAGAACCTCACAGTAGGCATTCTTCAGGGGGTTATTGCGACATGTAGTAAAACATATAAGCTAAAATTTGTTCTCGAGACTGCAGCGGGGCTGCCGTTCCTAAAAGAGAGCTAAGATAAGGTCAATGACCTTGGTTCTGTATCATAACTACTACGAGTGTGGCGGATCGCAATCACGCTTACCTCAAGAGTATCCAATACCTTAACCACAAAGAATTAACTCTTCGTAAACTTTTTTCTTGTTTTTTTGCGACAAAGCCGCCTTTATCTAAATTTGTAGGTTATTCTGAGTAAATAGAAACTCCTTACTAAAATGCATAACTTCTGGCAGTCCAGCCACGTACTAACTTCTTGTTAAGGTGTAGCCACACCATCGTGTGATTATATCGTCTTGTGTAATTTACACCCTTGTATGATCGCACTATCTTCTGTGACCCACCCCTTCATACCAAGATACGTGTGACCCCCGTTACACACACACCCCTCCCTCAAAATTGTGAGCATCCGCATTTCACATTTGATTCTGCTCGATCAGGTGGAGAAAAAAAGTGGTAGTATGTTTTATCTTCTGTACCAGAGTCGCTGGAGACGAATGCTGTTATGTAAAAAGTTAAAGGGCGCCCTTTGCTGCTTTTAGAAATGGTCCAATTTATGTGACGGTACTGCTGAGTCTGCCCTATCATGTAACGCACCTGCCACCTTACAAGGTCCAATGTGACGACAGTGAGCCTTTTTTTAGACTGCACACGCTTCACGCATCAAAAGGTTAGGAGCATCTATCAAAACCTTGTCGGCCCCTACAAATGAACAAGTATTTTATCCGTCTTGACAACCTCCATCTTCTTTCTGTATATTCTGAAATTCAGCTGTTTCGTCGCGCACTTGATGCATGACGCTCGATTTCTCCGAGATACATCATTTCCGGGTCTTGTCGGTCCGTTTGGGCATGTTTAGAATCCAATTGCCAACAAGGATTACACATGTACGTGCATGGACGCTGGATACAATGTTGAGACAGAAACCTTAGGTATAAGAATGTTCATGAAAATGTCACTATTGCACAAAATTTAAATGACGAGTAAAGTATGGCACACATTTTTATGAAGGAGGATGAAACAGGGTACGTAACATACAGTTGTGCGTGGTAACGTAAATAACTACCAGCTGAAAGGCACCTAAATATGGCACTGTGGCTTCTTATCATTAGAGGTATTTGTATGAATTGCTACACAGGAAAAGGAAGATCTGTGGGACACGTGTCCTGCTAGTTCAAGCTACGCAGTATGTAGGATTTACTAACTTGCAGTACCGATTAACCTTAGTCAACCCTGGCTTCCGTAGTTTGAAGCTAAACGAGAATATTAGATACCAGGCTGTTTGAAAGACACTCGGTTCGGCTCCTTGGTGTAGCTAACCAGTCCAAGTTCTTCACTTGCCCAGGTGAGGTCGTTAAGGCAGAGCTTTCTCTGTGCAATGTGCACGGCGAATCCTTTGCATGGAAACTTCTTCAGTGAAAGTGTCTCTGCCAGTGGTAAGATGAGCCTTTTTGCTGGATCGATGCACAGCACCACAGTTGTGATGGGCCAGGTCCAATTACACATATTCTGCGGACAGAATATCAGAACTGGAAGTACTAATCAGGTTAGAGGGTAAGAAGTAATTGGCGATAATAATAAATGTAACTTCAATTTCCCCCTCTATACGTAAGTTGACGGCCACTGGAAGCGAGCAACACGCCGTGAGGCATGTCAGTTGACCTAAGCCCTCCTCAGAAAGTGTGTGTACACAGACAAGCAATTTTTGCTACACTTGGTAACACCATTAGTCATTCCAACGTCGTTACTTCTATAGATCTCCTGGTACACTCGCAATGGAAGTGTGTGGTCAAGCTGCGAGCTTTAATCGGAGATCACGCGGTCTCTGATATGCTTCAATTGGGTCAAGGAGCGATAACTCAACGCTTAGCAAATTTTGCTGCGACTGAGCAAGGAGTTTGAGATTTCTATCGCAGAACCTACCGACGCCGATCTCGTCACCCCCCCACAAGTGGTGATGACATCGTCGGTACACACGAAAAGTTTCGTGAAATTAAGGTGAAATGCTTTCGCGGCAACGACGATGAAAACCTTGCATTCTGGCAGCGAGACATAAAGGTGATGCCCCCACCCGTTGTTTGCTTTAGCACACCCATGTGATGGAATTATCACATTTTGTTAATCGCGATGCTAATACTCCCCTTCTGAATGTGGTTGAGGCCGCTGGTGACTTAGTCCAGCGTGCTAATCTCATGATGGAAGTGTAACATGCAAATATGCTGGTCCACGTTTTGTGGATGCAACGACTGTCTATGGCTTTGATAGAACGGAAGCTCTCGTGGCACCGTAACCGACATTGGATGAGCTGTTACAGCTTGAGAATGTGACTTACGATGATTTCCCACACTACCTCAAGTGCGATATTATTGCGAAGGTCGTGTTGCTACAGTCGAAAGTCGATTCATTGGAACTACACTCATCATCATTTATGAATGATTTGGTTCTCGAAGAATTTTTACAGCGTATCGAATCACACAGAGGGTCTGCCGTTTTATAAGGTCCAACCAATCCTTACTCTTATTTTATACAAGGATGACATCCTTTGTGCGAAGCCAGCTTCTAGTCTTCCACTCGAACTTTGCGTTGGACACGAAATTGATCGTGAACCTGATTCAAATCATGCAGTGCGTCGACAGTGGCCATTGTCGCGTGGGCAAAGTGAGTATACCGATGAGTTCTTTGCTCAAAGCAGGCTGCTAATTTGGTGAGGAAGATCAAGTCCCCTCACAGCACACCGACTTTTATTGTGCGCGAACCAAATGGTAAATGGCGTATCGTTCACACCTATAACAAATTCAATGCGCAGATGATTCCTGCGCAAACGCTAATTTCACGAAATACTGTATGTCCGGTTGTACACAGTTTAGTTTACTTGATTTGGTCGATGGATACTATCAAATCTTGGGGAGAGAGGAGGATGTCCCTTCGACGGCTGTTAGTACAACGTCCGGTATGCTATTGGAGTGACTTGTGATACCACAGGGACTATGCAATGCCCCAGCAACGATCAATCGATTGGTCTCACCACTGCGACGCTTTGCACCAACATACTTTGACAATATTTGTTTCGTTTACTCGAAGGACGAAGATGGCAGATCGGCCGGCAAAATGCACTGTAGCACCAGCGTGCGGTGCTATAATACATGCGTGAACATTTATTGCAGGCGAATCTTGCTAAGTGTATTTTCTGTGCTAAAGACGTACCGGTATCCGGTTGTTATGTTGGTGAACACGGTGTTCGTGCGAACTTTGAAAAGGTCAAAATAAACGTGGGATGGCCAACGCCACGAAAGCAAAAGGATTCGAGTAAATGTATTGGTTTGTCTTATGTACGCGGGAGAGGTACACCCGCTATCAAATTTACTGAAGAAAGACGTACCATGAAAAGGGTAATCTACTTGTCACTCAAACAAAGAAAACTTGATGGAAGCACAATTATTTGCCTTAATAGATGAGACGAAGCCGTTTAGCGTGGTTTTGTGACGCTTCTGAGTTTCCAATCGGTTATGCTTTATTGCAAAACGACTCAGAAGGACACGTGTCGTGTCATTTAATCGCGACAGCTGAAGCCAGCAGAAAGGAACTACCCTGTCCACTACAAGGAGCATTTGTCAATCAAATATGCTCGGGTAACGTTTCGTGTTAAACTCTTGGGTTCAACTCCGATTACTGTCTACACGGATCTAGCAAACGTACATTATGCATTTCAATCGCCTCACTTGCCACAGCAAATTGCTTGCTGGCGCCTCTGCCGCAAATATATCAAAAGAAATACAGTTTGAATTCTGATCGATAGAGTGGGTTAAGGTATTGGATACTCTTGGAGTGAGCGGATTGTAATCCGCTACACTCATTCTAGATATAGTATATACGTGAGGTCGATGACATTAGATTGGCTTCCTCTAAGCAAAGCGCTACGGCAGCTACGCTGCACTTGGTAGCACTTGTAGTCGATATACATCTGAGTCGTCATGACCGATCCTCCATGATGATGGAGCAGCTTTTTTATTTGCCTTTGGGCATACAGGACGGGCTTAAAAGGCTTATATCTCTGCTTGCCTCCAAAACGCGCAATATCTTGGTTCGCATAGACCTGAAGCGATAAGCGCGCGCCAAGAAGCATTTTCGAGCTATGAAAATACTCTGCTAGAGCCCCTACAGCAGAAGCTGTCGGCATCGACTGCGTCCATGACGCCACCGCGCCGACGAAGGCTGCCTCCTCCCGACCCAGGCCGCTCATGGTTGGCGTTAAGCCCTTCGACGGTAAGGATAGAGAGAATTTCATGCTCTAGATATGAGAGGCCGAGATGGCTATGACATCCGCCATGATCCAGAACGAGCAACAGTCCGTAGCGCAATCTATTTCTAAGGTCCGGTTCAGGCACGAGAATGGGCACTGACGTGCGGCACTTCGGTTGAAACGGCAATTCCCTCCTGGACGGCCAACTTTTACTAGCGTTCTCGACGCCTAACCAGGCATAGCGCGTGCGATCGGGTTTCCTTGCCGCCTGACAGGGCAAGAAGAAATTGGTTGACTTTATCCAAGAGTTGCGTACTTTACTGGCAGCCGATCCTCTCCCCGACGCGGTCACAGTGACTGTTACGGGGTCACACGTACCCTGGTAACAGATGTGTGTGTCACACGAGATGGGCATGGTGTGACTGCACCCAAATAAGAATACGATACGTGGCTGGGTAGACCGTCTTTCTGAGAAGCCTCCGCACTGGCGTGGCAAGAATGGAAGTCCTACGTGTGCATCCGTCTTCATTTGAAGAAGCGGTGAATGTGGCATTGGATGCAAAATTTAATTTCAAGTCGCCACGACTTGGTTAGAATGCACACTCCAACAGCTCGTTGAACGAATCTGTGCCCATTAATCTCAGTTATGCTGAGGACGAGGGAGCAGAGCTCTGAGCTGCCGAGCAGCACACAAATATGTAACGATGTTTTTGCCGTGGAGACACAAGTCAACTTCGGAACAGTTGCTCCATGCGAAAGGCACGTCAAGGCTCGTCAACCATCGCCCCAATGCCTACCAGTCCGGCTCGTCGCGGGAAAACGACACCATCAAGTAGGCGCAGAGCGACCTACTGGGGCATGGTATGACCTCATCCTAGGAATGGCATGGATGGAACACCATGATCCATGAATTGATTGGAGGCCAAAAACCTTGGGCGCTACGCGCACGTCTCCCGGAGGAGTATTGGCGAGGGCACTGGACCGAGACGGTCCGCATGCTTGACATTGGAATGTCCGAGTTGGTAGACATCAACAATGTATTGGACAGGAGTCCCGAGCGTGGCTTGCGGGGTGATCGTGGAGTGGCACGTAACCCACTGAGTGCTGCTCGAGTATCAAAGCAGTCGCTGCATGTCATGCGTGATATGGTCGGCCAAGGGCCGAGGCATCGAGGGCAAGGCCCT
>NW_020189861.1:276165-282646 GCF_900000015.1 Plasmopara halstedii
GTAACCGCTTCCTAATTTCAAGCATTGTGGGACTCGAACCCTCACTCAACAGATTGGAGCCACCACTCTATCGAAATTAGAGGGGTATAGCCCAAATTTTATAATCAACTTTCACAGAGGAGACTCTTGTAACTCACTCAGAAGTTCCGGGTGTGTAGAGCCTAAATGCATATTTACTTTAATACTCCTACCTTGCGGATAAACTTGATCTTGCGCATCCAAAGGTGATCAATCACCTTCGCCGAAATCGACGCCGTCCTCGCGTATGAAGACGTCTTCAATCTCCGTCACGATCATTGCAAAGCAATGTGCCTATATGTTGCGCTGTTATTCACCCACGATGTATGCTCCCGATAGAATACGCGTACTCCGCCTTCGATGGTTAGGACGCGCCTCGTTTGGCGGTGGGACCTGCTCCGAAAAGGTGTACGCGCAATTTCTACAGGTTCGCACTTGATGATACCCTTGGCGCTTTATCGCAAAATCTCACTGGTCTTGTGAACCCCATCTTGTACCTTGACATTCACAGACAACGCCTCTTTACGGTAAGCGGGACCGAATTGCTGGAAGCATGACGCTTTGCTCATGGTATCCAAGAAGCTCAAGCTTCAGCTTCTGGGAAGCATGAGGAGCGAACGAGTTGTCTTCTGTTGAGTCTGCACGGCTGAATGGCCCGATACGGCGGTTATGTGACCGCGGTTTCAAAAGCACGTCGGTTACGACTAAATATTACGGACGTATTTACGGATATGATAAGAGTCGTTCATTAGCTTGGATGAATAAGATTGCGTGTATAAGCTTCTGGAAGGATCTAGGAGAATAGGCTTAGATGAAGCACAGGTTAGCAAATTTAGGACCTAAATATGTTCACTTTGATTTCTACCTTCTATTCAGCAGCGCCAAGGCGTTTGGCATCATCGCGTAGGGTGTTGAAATTCAGCACCAGACCAAGATTCGGTCGGCTACGCATGCCATAGAGGCCTGAAGGACTCTCCGTGATTTCTGCAATCGCTCGATTCTTCACAAATGTGTGAAGATGATGCGTCGACTCCTCGAAACCAGGATGGAGAGTGGTACAAGCATGGCAGACCATCTGGACTTTTCTGACGAGCTTGTAGTGGGACTTCGGACGACGGGGGGAGGCGGTAGATGAGTCATGCCAGCTGGTGGTACTTCTGAGTAGTCTGCCGCTGGAGTACAAATTAACTTCGTCGGTTTGGAGAATGCGATGGACATAGCACTGATCAAGGTAAAGGAGAAGCTGCTCAAGGAATCAGAGAAGCTACAGAGGAAGGAAGCCACGGAGAAAGCCTTTTGCGTAAACGGAAGCGCCAGAAGGACCAAAGTTGGAAGGGGCAACGGACGAAAACGTGGTGTACTAAGGAATAACGGTGAGTCTTAAGACAAGTGCTTCAACTGAGACAAGTTTGAACGCATGAAGCGAATCTGCTCGTAGCGAAGCGATCTAACAGCGACGACGTGGTGTTTGCCGCTGGTGAAGGTAGATCAGCAGGATGGTTGATCGACAGTGGAGCGACTTCCCAGTTGACCTCGCACAGAAGAACTTGTTCGACTACAAGGGGCCATGAAGCATGTGTTGAGGCGACGATTGCAGACGGCAAGAAATTTATCGTCAAAAGAGCCGGCACGGTGAAACTGACCGGTTTGACCAGAAAGGCTATTCGCACGATTGAAGTTCTGCAAGTTCCAGGACTCGACAGAAGACTACTGTCAGTCGGCAAACATGCGGGGAGTGGCATGATGTGGAGCTCTCGTGTTCGTCATGCGTCATCTGGATCAAGAATCAAGCAACTGCGTCGGGTACAAGAATTGCAAAGGCATATATGCTTGACTGTGAGCAAGAAGAAGCATGTCTTGTGGACTATTTCGGGGGTCACAGTCAGTAGAAGCTTAAGCATGCTCGCATGGAACACCCAATCAAGGATATGCTGGTCAAAACGCAGCGCTCGACGAAAGACATCCCATTAATAAATAAAGACACGGAAACGTTATGTTTTAACGGTAAGTAGACAGTCACCACACTTCTTTCACATTCAATGACGAAGACGACGCGTTAACTCGAGCGCGTGCACATAGATGTCATGGGGCCAGTGAGGTTTCCATCGAAGGGTGGTGCCGAGTACGTTTCAACATTTGTGGTTAATTTCTTGAGGTATGTGGTGATATACATGATCAAGAGCAAGAGTGCCGTGGTTGGCAAGTTCAAGAAAAAATGTTTTTTGAAAATCAATGGGGCATGTTTGCTATCCGACATAGGAACAGAGTCTGTAAACAAAACAATGACTGACATATGTCAACAAAGCGGTATCATGCACCAGCGTTCCGTTCCATACAGCGCTCAGCAGAACGGATTGGCAGAGCGTATGAACAGGACAGCCATGGTGATGCCCGGTGTAATCTGCATTATAAGGCCGTTTCAACAGAATGGTGGGCGGTAGCGATGGATACGGAGGTTTACCTAAATTAACCTCTCCCCCAATACAGCCATCCTGAAATCATGCCGTACGATTTGGTTTTTCAAGGTGAAGCTTCTCAAATGGATCACTCGCGAGTGTTTGGCTCGCAAGATTACGCTCATGTCGATAATGTAAAAAAGCTTGAGATCGAACCCAAGAGTTTCAAATGTATGTTTATCGGCTATCGCGGGAAATGCGTGTTTGACTTGGGAAATGCCAAGATCAAAGTGACCCGTTCTGTGAAGTTGGATGAGCGTGAAGTCGAGGGCATCTACGACACCAAAGCGCTAAAGCCAGAAACAATTGTTCAAATTCCCAAGGACAATGACGAAGTCACGATTCAGCATCAAGTGGATAGACAGCCAATGATGGACAATTCTATGAAAACTGTGAAAGAGCCAGTTATAGATGTCGAAATGGGCGAAATCGAGCGAACGCCAAGCGTCAATGTACATCAGCTAATGCCTTCTGTGCGCTGTATCGAAAATAGGCTGGTAGGAGCGGATTATTATCTACCGTCTCAAATGAATAAATCATTTGGTGTTTTGACCCGAGTTGGAGATAACAAGAGAAAGACGTGAGCCGGTGTTGGTGCTAAGGAACGGAAGAGTCAAGACACGGCAGTGGTGGTCCACCGACTCGACTTACCGTGTGACGGGGTTAAACGGACCCTTGTATGAAAGGGCGGGTCGCACAAGATTGTGCGACCGTGCATAGGTTTGTACTATACAGTTAGTGTAATGACACAGTGGTGTGGCTACAATGTAATAAAAAGACCAACAACTGCTATGTAACGGGGTTACACATACCCTGGTAACAGGGGTGTGTGTCACACCAGATGGGCATGGTGTGACCACACCCAAACAAGAATACGGTACGGGGCTGGATAGCCAGTAGTTATACATGTATTTAGATTTTACTATACATATTTAGGAAAATCTATGCATTTAAAATAGGCGGCTTTGCCACAGATAAAACTAAAGTCAGTTTTGACTTTAAATAGAAGAGTAATGAGCCTTGGGTTAAGGCGGTATTTACTCTTGGAGTAAGCGGATTGTGATCCGCTAAGCTCGTACTTGTTCTGAGTATAGGACAAAAGGTCGGTGGCCTAACTTACGCATCCTCAAAGCGCAAGGCTACGGCAACCCCGTTGAATTCCATGTGTAATGCATATAACTATATTAATTAGGATTTGCTATATTAATTAGGTATTAATATATTAATTAGTAAAACCTAGGGTTTCCGATATTAGCGGTGATCCCGGAACTAAAACAATCAAGTATAAATTCGTTTTTGAACAGAAGTGTTCTTCTACAGTACATAGAAGTAGCGGATTGCTATCCGCTTCCTTGTACTGATTCTTGGAAAGTACGTAAGGTCGGGAACCGTAGCTTAGCTTCCTCTAAAGCAAAGAGCTACGGCAGCCTCGCTGCATACGGACTACGTTGCTCAAGCAATGGCAAGCGACGATGCAGTAAAGCAATGGATACTGAGCTTCGCTCTCATGGGCGAAGCTCAGCCATTGAAACACGAGGGAAAATAGTTGCACAATCGGATCACGATGGGTTTTTGTGGAGAAGTGTGATCAGAATGGCGCTATCGTGCGCGACTGATCGCGAAAGGTTTCAAGCAGAAGTATGCGTCGATTTTTTGGATTTCTTCCCCGGTTGACAGCATAAATTCGATCCGGATGATTCCCGCAGTATGCGCGGAATGTGACTATCAAATGGCACAGCTGGATGTCGACACGGTCTCTCATCAGCGCTTTGACGGCCATCGTTTTTATTTATATTCTGCTTGGTGTCGACAACGCTTACGTGTGGCAGCTGAATAAGGCTATTTACGGATAAAAGCAAGCAGCAAGTGCCTGGAACAAGACAGTATATCGTGTCTTTGTGGCGAATGGCTTCAAGAGCTGCGGAGCAGACTAATCAAGAGCTCCCAAGAAGGTATCGTCTAAGTTGGACTCTGTGTGGATGATATGATTATTGCCGCCAGGAGATCAATCAGGTAAAGAAAGTGCTCAAGAATACTTTCATGATGGAAACATCGGGCAAGGCGGAATTATTTTGGGCATAGAAATCTGCCATGACAGGTCAGCTGGGACGCTTATGATCATGCAGGTTCGATATACCGATGACGTGATCATTCGATTTGATCAACAAGATGCCAAGTGCGTAGACAACCCGTGTGCATCAGGACTGAAATTGTCGTCGTCACAGTAATCTATTGCGGAAGACGGGCGTTCAACAATGTCGATCTTTGATTAATTGTCTATTGTACATGAAGTCATGCACTCTACCAGACCTTGCGTACGTAGTTACGCAGCTTTCACGTTTCCTTGAGAACCATGGGCTGCAACATTGGAGTGCAGAAATTCGCGTATTACGCTAACTGAAGACTACGCGCCAAACCGGGATCGTCTACCTAGGCAGTGGGAGCGTTAAGGCCAAGGCGTTCTAGGATGACGATCGGGACAGTTACACCGATGACAGACGTTCGGTTTCAGGAGTGATGATTATGATTGCAAGTGCGCCCGTAGTATCCAAGTCGAAGTACCAGCGGACTGTTGCTCTCAGCTCAGCTGAGTCTGAGTATATGACTCTCAGTCTTTGCACACAAGAAGTTCTTCTATCAAGACTTTCTACGATTTTACCCAGCCCGGGACGTTGATGCCAATACCCAACAACCTGCTGTAAGCTAATATTTGCAAAAAGAATGTTCCCTGTAGATCAAGGTTCTCCTCACCTTTACGAAGTACAACAAAACCAGATTATTCTAAATAGGCCACTGGTATTGGACGTTTTCTCGTGAGGTATTCGTTGGCCGACCGTGCTTGAGAATCCAATTATAAAAACCACGCAACCAACGAAACCAATAGAGAAGTACCACACTGCTGCCCGGCAGCCTTAATATCGATATATCTCTTTTCAGTATGGCTGAAGTCCTTCAAATTTGGTGCGCTCGTAAAGCGCCTACCTTTCGCTTCCCAACCGGTCATCGCAGCACGGCAGTTGTGCACTGCATCGATTGCGACACATACCCTATCCTCGGGAGGGGTTGAGTGGACGCGACATTCTTCGGTGCAAATCATTATTCGTGGGAAACCTTTGCATCGGCGGATATTCAACACTGCCATCTGTCGTTTTGACTCCTTCTATGCCGAAAATGCTTCTAATAGAGATACTGCAGATCAGTGTCCATTCTCGCTGATAGTCTCGATGCAGTGAAATCGCTAGTATGACGCGCTGGTGCTCCACTGAACCATGGCCGAATTTCTGTCATTCTAACCATTCTTGCTTAGATGTAATGGTCGCTGAATTCTTAATCTCACAAATTGTTACGAGGTCCTTAATTTGGGACTTCGTAACAAGTCTGTTCTTAGACTTACATTATGTGTTTGACCACGTCAATTGAAACCGCATCTTTTGACTGCTTGAATGTATGGAAATCCGAGCAGAATTCATTGTCTTTGACATGGAAAAAGCTTTGCCTCAGCTTAACCATTTTGGATATAATACACCTTCTTTGTCGGCACTTTGGTACAAATGAATAAATGATTCACGATCTTGCTTATTCAGTTTGAGTGCTGACGTTCGACAAGGTGACCCTTTATCGACCAGCATTTTAGTGTTATCGCAGTCAAGCTAAACCGACGGAAGGAGTCCAGCGTGGAGGTCGAAGAGATCGATTGCATCGACAACCGTTTCACAGTATCGGGTGGTCTCAAGTACCATGTGACATGGATCGACGGGTCTACTCCGACACAGACCAATTGATCGAATATGGCAATGCCAACTTGATCGAGGTTCTTTGCTTGTATCTCAACCGCTACCCTCGACGGAAAATTTCTTACCGAGAATTTGTCAGCCACAACGGCCGCGCATACACAGCGATTGCCGATGACGAAGGTATTGAATAGATGGTAAAAACCAAAGTGAATATATTGTTGGAAACAAGTTAAGTCGTACCTAAGTAAACCAGGAGGAGTTATGAAACTCCCA
>NW_020189861.1:282656-284817 GCF_900000015.1 Plasmopara halstedii
CATGTGTCCACAATGTGATTGAGTAAAATTAAATTCTAGAAATTTGCTAACTTTGTTTACGCCGTCACACTGAGACATTGAGAAGGTCTTATTGGCTGAAAATCGAGAATGTTCTCGAAGCTTGATTACGGACGCCAGAGAATCAAGTCGACATTGCTACGTGGACGTTTATAAGAAAATCATTAGTAGATAGCCAAATCAGAAGATAGGAAACAATAGGTTCTAGGATACACTCTACTGGATTCTTAGGAGAGCACTGTGAGCCACTTGTAGGTTCCAGGTAGCCGTAAGAGCCCTCCTCTTTTCAATTTTCTTTTCAATTTACCAAACAACCCTCAGTGGTCGATCAACTGGCCACGCCTTGGTTCTTCGCTTCGCCGGCCACATCTCGGCACGGTCTTCTACTCAACGTCTCCCCACGTTACTGTGTGACATAGTAACACTCATCGCGTCAAGCTTCAGTTCAAGTAGGGCACTCGTGGTGGCATAGCCAGATGCGAGTTTCCTGTGGTTATTGGATCTAGCCGCATAGTCGGGGAAGTACTAGATCGCAAAGGGTATTGCCTCAGCACGAACTGTTACGTTCAGTGGATAGTTGGTGTGGTTGCGCACTAGTATGGTACACACAATCGGTACTTCTTCTGTTGGCCTGCGGTTTAACACTTTCATGTTTTACGTGGATCCTTGTCCCGCTTCAGAAATCACGGAGCGAACGTCCGATTAGATACTCACTTGGTTGTGCTTGATCTACATCCGTTGCTCCTGATCTGTTTCAGTGTGCTTGTTTACGGGCAAGCGAAAGAATCGCTCCGAAGATCCGTTTGTAAACAACACAGAGTCATTGACTGATCGACACAAACAGCTTGATCAGCTTCGTCTAGACTTGTGGTTAACAACGGTCAAGCAACCTAAGCTCGTCCGCCTGATCCAAAACGAAATCCCGGATTCTAAGGACGCAGCCGCCCAAAACGTCATCCACGACTTCAGCGAATTGCCCAAAAAGCGTATTGAGCAAACCCAAGAAATTCTTGAAGGATCCTTCGATCACTCAATCCACGTAGACAAAAACCGTAGATTGTAGGAAAGAACTTTAATAGAAACTATTTTCGCTTCGTTTAACTTCGGTTTCGAGTTCTGGTATCTTTAGAGACTTGCGCTGTGAAGTACAGTTTGTAATGGCTCAAAGAAGAAGTCGTGCAGCTGAGCGCCCGTCACCGAACCCTCGTCCTCGTCAACAAAGCCGTGTCAGAGCTCCGAGCGACATTGAAGATACCCAGCCTACGATGCGAACAAGAACAAGATCGCAAGCGTCAAGTGAAAGGGACAGTGCTAATACACAGGCTGAGTCAGCCCCCTCTGCTACGGATGCTGCTCAAGAAGCGGCTGGACCTGAAACCATGTTCATGCAGCAACTGCTAGTATACCTAAAACAGCAGCAACAGCAGTATCAAGCTCAGATGCAAGCGCAAATGCAAGCCCAAATGCAACAAGCCAATGCGAGATTCGAATATTTAGTTGCGTCCAGGGGTGAACAGAAGAAGAAGGATCCGCCTATGTATGAAGACAAATATGGCAAAGATATTGATTTATGGATCTTCGTCACCGAGCAGTACTACGCAAGCAGACGCGAGTTGATGGAGGCAGAATCGTCCGATTTTGTGACGATGATCTCCAGCAACTTGGGCAAATCAGTTTCATCGCTGAGTGTGAGGGTACAAACGTACAGCCCACATGGTCGATCTTCAAGGGAAGACTTCGCACTCGTTTCAGACCGAAGTACTTCGAATACGATTTTCGTGAAAGGATGTTTCGTCTCAGGCAGAATGAGACCATCCATGATTACGTCTCCAAGCTTCAAGACTTGCTATCACAGACTGAGTTGTCTATCAGCGAGGTGGAGAAGCGTTTCTTCTTTCAGAACGGTTTAAAAGAAGAGACAGCATGGAAAATCATGAAAGAGAGTCCTTCGACACTACAAGATGCCATTGAGATTGCGTCGAATGTTGAGTTTGCGCACTACTCGGGAAGACCCCCAAGAGCTCCTGTGAAGGGTTTGCAAGGATCGTCAGGCTCGGGCATCGTGCGCCTAAGTCGACAAAGAGATCCGACAATAAGAAAGGCAAGAGCGATGATTGGAAGAAGACAGCTACGTGCAGAAATT